>NC_079450.1:33868215-34165715 GCF_903798145.1 Danio aesculapii | reverse complement strand
AAGCAGCTAGTCTTTACCTTGATAACAGCTTATATAAACTGCGTTCTCTCAGACAAATGAGGTAAGCTGCTGTTTTTAAAGGGATAGCTCATAGAAAAATGTATTTCTTCTAAGCACAAAAGAAGATATTTTGAAGAACAGTTCTGAATCGGACTGCCATGGCAAAAAGAAAAAAAAAACTACCATCAACACATTTTTAAAAATGTTTAACCAAGTAAAGAAACTCGTAAGTTAGGAACAAGTGTAGGGTGAGTAATTGATGACACCTTTTAAATTTGGGGGTTAAGTATCCCTTTAAAATGTGTGTGATCTGTTCAGGATGTGCTACCTGCCGGGCATATTTTAAGGTTAAACGGTGGCAGCAAACATGGACACTCTCAGAGCTACACAGTGTAAATACTGTTAAAACACCCAGTCTGGGAAATAATAACTGAGATCCGGAATGTGCTGCCAGCATAATGTTAAGGTGGTGGTGTGAGGCTTTACCAAAGATGGTTCAACTTCTCATGCATTTATGTCATTTATTTACACAACAACAGTGTTTTTACAGCTTAAAATGAGCGAGTTTGTACAGATACATTGTGGCCTTTTTATTTTTACCCTTTAAGTTAAAAAATTACACATCGCCAAGTACTGGCCTGGCATCCATAATGGAGTGTTTTAGTCTGTTTGTATTCTTTTTTCCCCAGATCTGTGTGAACAGGAATTAATTTAAAATATTTTAGCATTTTAATATTTTCTACTAGTTTAGGGGTCACCAGGAAGGCAAAAATCATTGAAAAGCCAATTAGTCCAAAATCTAATATTTGGCCACTGCATAAAAACATTTTTTGCCGTCTTGTGTTAAAACTGGAATGAACTAATAAAACTTTCCTCGTGATCATATCTGGATTCTTAAAACAAGCTAAATGCAACGATCTGAAAACAAAAAAGGAATGTTCAAACATTACTAACATATTTATTCATTTTAAAATAATAAACTCTAAATTAGAGGTTTAAATATTTGTACTGAAAAACAAAAATAGTGAAGACGATTTTTTTAATGCTTTGATTTAAGTCTTTTTATGGCCTTATTGACCTTATTCTACAACGCGGAAGTTGGCTCGTTTTTGCGATTGTTTTAGGACTTCCGATTCAGTTGCCTATGGGAGAAATTACTAGAAATAATAAACGGCAGAAAACGATCAAATTACTCACTCTACAAACAAGTGTTTGCATGACTGTACATAAAAAGTTGAATAATATAATACGAAAAGATCAGTTTGCAACATCAAGCAGCAAAACGAGCTGTTTTTAACCTCTAAAAATGAATGGAAGTGAATGAGACCGGAAGTTTTGAGCCAAAAAAGATTCAAATGGCTGCGCCCACTCATACGCGGAGAATAAGGTGAATATTGTGGGAGGGTGAATGAAGGCCTGATAGGACCTGTAGAGAAGATGTTAATTTGCTATTTAATTAATATTGACATTCACACATTTCCCATTTAAATGTTACCTTCAAATTATGCACATTATATTTTCAATTACAATAAATTATTTTTATTTAGTGAATGTAAAGACATTGCACAAAGTTTTTGCTGTTTGTTCAAACTACTTATTTTAAATGAGCTAAAACAACACAATTTTTGAGATTTTTTTGTGACAACTTAATTGTTTTATGTTCAATCACCTTAAATTTGTAAAAAAAAAAAACAAAAAAAACTACTCCTTCCCTTCGGCCCTTGAAGCAGTGTGAAGGGGAAGGGATTCAAAATTTACCCCTAAGAAATGGGACAACACTGCAACACCTGCACAAGTCATCATGTTTCATCGCGATTTCTTGCTTCATATTAGAGCGACGATCGCAACTGCTGTAGTTATTCCAGTTGTGTTATTTTTTTATCTTCAGGAAATCACTGAAGGCAACGATATGTTATGATAATGATCTAATGTGGCAATAAGATCGTAACTGTACTGTGCATTTACACAGTGGCCATTTTCATCTATGTAAACACACGAAAACAACATTAACAGACACTAAAAAGGTCAATCCCAGCCACTAGACTATTCTGACAGGGTATTCGAGTGACAGAATGTTGTGGGACTGCGATACAGGAGTTATTATTAGGGATTATAGATCACGAAATTTAGCGGTTTTTATTTTAGGTTTTTTTTAAAGCATGATGGTAAATCACGAACACGGTTATGAATGTGTTAAAACATATGATTGTTTGTTGTAAAAATTTGTTATGATGACAAAAATACTAATTTGTGCAACTCCTGACTTCCGTGTGCAGCCATGCTACCGTTGTAGATGGTGTATTCTGGGAAATTCTCTTACCCCTTGGTTTCGAGTGTGGTCCTGAAAAATCTCTGTTTGAAGGGTATCTAGCCCCTTCCCCTTAGCCTTATGCCTTCAAGCTAAAGAGAAATGGGACACCCCTACCCCTTCACGTGAACGTGCAAAATGAGAGGTAATTGTAAGGGAAGGGCTTTGGGGTTAAAATTGGGATTGGGAATAAGTTAACCCAATTCCTTCATGTTGTCCCGACACAAATAGATTGCGTGGACCCCAGATTTTTCAGTGTAGTAGCTTTATTCTCTCATGCAAAAATACGACGACAAAGCATCAGGCGAACATTTTAGTTGTTGTCTTTTTTTATTGCCGAGGGCTGTTTCTGTCAATATAATAACATCCCAACAAAGAAAGAATGATCCGCACACAGTCACACCCACACAAACAAAAACCCAAAGCAAGGGCATGCAGGACTGAAAGCTGAAGAACAGGAAACCAGCACACCAAATCATCACCATTACCTGAGTCCTACAGGCAAAGTGCAAACCAAACTCTTCAAAACCAACCCACTCTCTAGCAAACGCACTCTTCAGTCCAAAAAGAACATCCCAAAATCTCAGAATGGCTTGTGTTAGTGTGCGTGTACAATGTGTGTAATACAATCTTGCTTTTTAACAACTGGAATGCTTGTATCAGGTTTTTTCCCTGATACCTCTTTAAAGGGTCAGTTCACCCAAAAATGAAATTGTTATTAATTATTCATGCTCATGACATTCCAATTCCCCAATATTCATCTTTGGAAAACAAATGAAGATATTTCAGATGAAACATGAAAGCCACCTTAACACCTATAGAAATCAAGGGTCTCGACATCTTTAAAGTCCAGAAAATAACCAAAAAATAAACATCCTCAAAACAGACCACATCCCTTCTGAAGGTCTAACAGAATATTATAAAGTTACAGGAACACTTTGTGAACACTTGTGAAAAATAACGACTTAACAGTTTCCTCTGCTTAGTGTCAGTATAGGGCACATGTCACACCCGGTTGCTCTGCTGATGTATACCTCGGATGAGCATGTGCTTTGTTTCAAACAAAGGAAGTTGCGTAAACATCAGGGGTACACATCAATGCACTGCACTAGTGAAAATGCCCCCTATACTGACACTGAGGAGAACAAACTATTGATAAAAGTCATTATTTTTGTTTTATGTGTGCACAGGAGTATTTGTGTAGCTTCATAATATTGAACCACTGAAAATGTATAGTCTATTTTGTTGACGTTGATATCCTTGCCGTCTATGGAGGATGAGAAAGCTAAGATCTTAATTTGTGTTGCCAAAATAAACGAAGCTCTCTGGGAATTGGAATGGCATGGGGCTGAGTAATTATTGACAGAATTTCATTCTGGGGTCAACTATCCCTTTAAACTTTGCATAGTCTAGAACATTTTGCGACAACTTTTCGCTCCCAACGCAACCCTAAACTTCCCCCTCACTTAACATCTGTATTTATGTTCTCAGAAAATAAAGTATTGAACAGTTAAAGACTGTTGGTTGCTGCCTCTTGCTTTAAAAAGTGCTTTGAGTGTCTGTAACTTCTTTTTAAGTCTCTCGTCTTCATACATGGCTGGTTTTGCCTTGCACATGAAGGTTTATTAGGTAAAATACAGTACATTCATGGGGGTAACTCACAGTTCGAAGTCAAATCGGTGGCGTTTGACCTCACCTGACCTTTGGGATCATGGCTGTTGAGACTGATTTGAAATCAGCGATTGTATTCATCAATGCTTGGTTTGCAAGACTGATTGTACAATCACTGATTGTAGGCTTTTCCTCTGCCTTCTCAGAAGGGGAAAAGCCTTCATGCAGGAGGTATAAAGGCATTTAGATCATTTTTTTGAAGGAAAAAGAATGAAAAGATGCAGAGAAGATACAGAGGCAACAAGAAGATGAAATAAAACACTATATCAACTATATACTTCAGCAAAAATAAGTGGAATATGTCATGTTTGGAGCAAGAAGTGTGTTGTTTAGATTCAAAACTTTATACAGTCGTTGGATTGACAGATTGCAGATTGAAATGAGAAGGTCGTAAAGAGAGAAAGCGGGAATGTATGAAGGTGGAGTGTTTTCATCCGTCACTCACACTCGTTCTCTCCAAGCACACTGAACATGTTTAGAGTGAGGCCCTTCCTGTCGGCCTTCACCGTCTCGTCTTCATCATCTCCGTCAGCATCCTCGTCATCGTCCGCGTCTCGATCGTTGTCCTCCTCCAGCTCTGAGCTCGACTCACCATCTTCTTCTTCTCTGTCACCGTACTCATCCTCACCTTCATTTCTTCCCTGCAGGGCGATGATCTCGGCCAGGTCTGGGTGTGATTCCCAAGCATCTGGAGAGATGTATATCGTGGTTAAATTTACTGCTATATCTGCTTCAGGTACTATTATATTGTGAGCACAGAATTAAAATTTTACAATTAATAAATGTAAATATTTAGCAAAGTTTGGTGGAGAGAAAAACATGTATATCGTGTTTCAGAACATTTTTTTCTCATGATTTGTAAAACAAATTGCACCATAATTGCACTGGTGCTTTAGTGTGGACAAATTCATACAGACAATTTTATAATATCATTCAGGGCTTGTAACGTCAGGGCAGTTTTCAAATATTGAAAGAACTTTTGATGCATTTCTGTCTTTTATTCACACAACAATGGCACTTTGGGAGCATAAAAATCTAAAAGCTGAAAATTTAAAGTGCAGATTTTTTTAAACATTAACTTAGAAACTAAATGAAAGTTTGTGTTGACATAATATACAGTAAGAAGTCAGAATTATTAGCCATCCTAAATAATTAGCCCCCCCTCCCCTGTATATATTTTTTAAATCATTTCTAATAACTGATTTATTGTATCTTTGCCATGATGAAAGTAAATAATATTTTACTAGATATTTATCAAAATACTAGCATTCAGCTGAAAATCCAATTTAAAGACTTAACTAGGTTAATTAGGTTAACTAGGCAGGATGGTAAGGCAAGGTGATTAGGGTGATTAGACAAGTCATTGTATAGTAATGGTTTGTTCTGAAGACAATAGAAAAAATTGCTTAAGGGGGCTAATAATTTTGACCTTAAAATAGTTTCAACAATTCAAAACTGCTTTTATTGTAGACATAACAAAACAAATAAAACATTCTCTAGAAGAAACTACAGTAGTTTGAATTCTGACCTTTACTCTGACTATATCCAGGTGGTCGCAGACATAAGCACAGCCGTCCATCAATGGCTAAACGCAAAAGACTGTTGGCTGCTCGATAGACATCATTGCGGGCTGCTTTAGCCGTCTTATACCCTCTTCTCTCAGCCCAGGCTAAAAAACATGAAACAAATGTAAAACAGATGTTATGACTGACAAACCACTAACAACACAACTCCCTTTAGTCTAATGATTAAATATGAGCTGAAAGATGCCACACCTTCACACACGTCCCATGCCGTCCAGTCCTGTGTGCTAGGGTCGTGTAGAGTTTTGGGATTGGGGTCAGGATGTGTCAGCTTCAACACAGACAGATAGTTGGTCCGTTCGCACAGGTGTCCGACTGAACTGTAAGGCTCCTGCAGCTGAGATACTGGATATATACCAGCCAGGACCTGTTTTGAAGATCAATCACACCCACACACACACATGTAAGCAAACACACAGACTGGATGATTTAATTGTGGTAAAGATGGAGTATCGTGTTTTTACCTGTAGTTGCTTGTCCACCCGCGAAGGGAAGACAAGCCCGGGACAATCACACAGTTTGACAGTGGGAGTGAGGTAGTATGTTTGGAAATATTTCGTGTGGCCTGGGGTTCGAGACACGCTTACAACTTTCCTGCCAACCAGACTGTTCAGCACTGAGGATTTGCCCACGTTAGGAAAACCTGGAGAAAGACCATATATGAATTTCTAAGACTCGATATGAATTTTGACCCATTGAATGAATATACATTTAAACACACTTAGAAGTCACTTGTGTGTTTCAAAGGTTACTATATATATATATATATATATATATATATATATATATATATATATATATATATATATATATCCAGGTGAAATTCCTTATTAAATGAGAAAAAAGAAGAACTTGATTTGGTTAATTAGGAATTGATTTTGATTAATTAAATAGATTTTGGGGAAATTTGATTGTTTAATTGCTGTTTGTCATACCAGTGAGAAGAAATGCTGTAGTGAGGGGAGGGGGCATTAATATTTTTAAATAAAAAAATAGGGCATTTGTTCTTTAAAAACTTTGATGTGACAGGACAGAATCAGCCGAATGGTTTCTAAAAGTGTTCAGACAAATACTGTGTGCTCATATTCAACTAAATGCAGTCAAATTGATTGGGCAGCATTTCATAATAAAGATGGAAAATGACCCAAAACATATAACCAAATCAACCCAGCTTTTTAAAGCAAAAAAAGTGGAATATTCTTGAATGGCCAAGTCAGTCACCTGAACCTAACCCAATTGAGCATGCATTTCACTTATTGAAGACTAAACACACAAACAAACAAACAGCAACAAAGCCGCTGCAGTAAAGGCCTGGCAGAGCATTAAAATCTGGTGATATCTAAGAGCTCAAGACTTCAGGCTGTCATTGTCAGCAAAGGGTTTTTAACCAAAATATGAGAAATTTTATTTATGTTATTTATATTAGACATTTTATTATTAGTTATTTAATTTGTCTAACTACTTTTGAGCCCTTGAAAAAAAAGAGATTGTGTTAAATAAATGCTTTAGTTTTTCACATTTTGATGCAATCATTTTGTTCAACCCACTGAAAGTAATAAAGAAATATTTAATAAATAAATATTTAACATTTTTTTACATTTAATAAACGCTGCCTTGATGAACAGAATCATTTATAAAAATATATTATTATTAATGTTAATAGTAATAAAAGCAATAATGACTGGAGTAATAATTTCATTTGAAACTACATACAATAAGTAATAAATAAATATTTAATAAATAAGCATTTAAAAAAAAACTTTTTTCATTTAATAAACGCCGCTTTGATGAACAGAATCACAAAAAAAAAAAAAAAAAAGAAAAAAAAAAACCCAACCCCAAACTTGACTGGTAGTGTGTGTGTGTGTGTGTGTGTGTGTGTGTGTGTGTGTGTGTACATATGTATGTATGTATGTATGTATGTATGTGTGTACATACATATACACACACATACATACATACATATACATATATATATATATATATATATATATATATATATATATATATATATATATATATATATATATATATATATATATATATATATATATATATATACATATATATATATACATACATATATACACATATATATATATACATACATATACATACATATATATATATACATACATATACATATATATATATATAATATATATATATATATATATATATATATATATATATATATATATATATATATATATATATATATATATATATACACATATACATACATACATACATACATATATATATATATATATATATATATATAACTGTTATATTATATATATATATAAACAGTCAATAAAACAAATTACATTTACAAAACAGTAAATATATTAAATATTAAGTAAAGTGTTATATTTATGTCATACATAATGTTCCATTTTCTTTTGGTATAACAGATAACATTTCTAAACCTAGAGGGATTTGACAGACGTTGGCAAAACACAAAAAATAATCACAATTATTAAGTATTTTGTGTCTGTTTAGTCATCAAAATTATTCTTTAAATCATAGTAATAAAAAACAATATTCGTTACTTTCTCAGAAAAGCCTTTTTGCCTTTCTCCGATTCCATGGTAACATTAACCTAGAAGCAACAGGCTTTTACCTATGCATCCCAATGTTAGCACTCCATCTTTATAAAGTTCTTGCGTGGGGCTGTTCATCTCCATAGCGATGTCACTATGATGCTCCATCAATACAGACTCAGATCCATCATCAGCCCGGTCCCCTTCTGTTCCCACGGCAACTGCATCCCTCTGGATCTTCTTCTCCCAGCTGCTCAGATCCACTGAAACAACGATCAAAATCATCATCATAACTCTGTGTCCCGGTGCTCATTTAGTTATCAATCAGGAAGTCATCTAACCTCTTCCTGCTGTGATCTCCTGACACACTCTCATGATATGAATCGGCCCTCCAGCATGATTCCATCCGGCTTTCTTCCTCATTCTCCTCTTCTGGAGAACTGCAGAACAGAAACATCAAGTTACAAACAAAGAATATAAACAAGATATTCTGCAATAACTAAAATAATTAATTTAACACATATTGACTTTTGATTAGGGCTGCAATGCATAATATATCGTTTCAGCATCGATATTGCGATGAGTGAATATGCAGTACTCATATCGCACAATAATGTTGAGTTGGGATTATAATTAACCAGGAAACAGTTTAGATTAGGGCTGCACAATATATCATTTGAGCATCAATTTCGCAATGTATCCGTCAGCAATAGTCGCAAGATAGGCAATGTTGAGTTAGGATTATCGATGACCAGGAACCACAAGTAAAAACACATGAGATTTGTGGAGTCACTACTGAATTTGTGCATAATAGAGTGAAAGTTAATTATCTACGTGTGTTTTTTAAGGCCTGTGAGCATTTTAAGAGTTTAAAGCACTTCATTAGTGCATAATGAAGTTTAATAAAGATTACTTTTGTTATTTTGCAATGTTATTTTACATTTGCTTATTCCATTTCTGTACACAAATACTGTTAGACTCTAAACAGAAAACTATAAAGTATGTGTTTATTTCACTGTAATATTTGCTCCATTGTGTTTATGACTGTACTTTAACTAACTGTATTTAACTATAGCTGTACTTTATTATATGTATCTACAAAATCATCCCAGTCAATCTAGAGTTTATTATATGGCTTAGCAAATAGAGCTATTTAGGTAATCTGGTGAAACTGTATTCATATCGCAATATATATTGCTTGAAGTTTCTGCCAACCCGACTCTACATCATAACTTTTCAATCCAGATGGATGGGGCAACCATTACTGCATCCAAAATGGTAAAAAGCCTTGGAGTAACGATTGATGACCAACTAAACTTCTGACCACATTTCTAGAACTGCTCGATCTTGCAGATTCGCACTCTATAACATCAGAAAGGTCCCACCCTTCATATCTGAACATGCAGCTCAACTCATTGTTCAAGCTCTTGTTCTCTCCAAACTGGATTATTACAACTCTCTACTAGCCAGGCTTCCAGCTAATTCTATCAAACCTCTTCGAGTGGTCTTTGATGAACCCAAAAGAGCACATGTCACTCCGCTACTCACCCATTTGCACTGGCTGCCAGTTGCTGCTCGCATCAAATTCAAAGCTCTGATGTTTGCTTACAAAGCGACCTCTGGCTTTGCTCCTTCTTATCTGCTCTCACTTCTGCAGATTTATGTGCCCTCCAGAAACGTGTGTTCAGTGAATGAACGTCGCCTCTTGGTTCCATCCCTAAGAGGGAAGAAATCACTTTCCCGAACTCTCACATTCAATCTGCCCAGTTGGTGGAATGAACTCCCTAACTACATCAGAACAGAACAGAACAGTCTCTTGCTGTCTTCAAGAAACGACTAAAAACACAACTATTGAGTCTCCACTTTCCTTCCTAATCTGTAATTGCCTCTCTGGCTATACCACTAACTGTACTCTCTCTCAAAAAAAACATTACTAATGCTTTGCTTCTTAGACTTTACACACCTGAAACTTGTCTATATCACTTATTCACTGCTGCTCTTATAGTTGTGTAAATTGCTTCCTTGTCCTCATTTGTAAGTCGCTTTGGATAAAAGCGCCTGCTAAATGACTAAATGTAAATTTATATATTGCAGAGAAAAAAATAATCCCAATGTCAAATTTTTCCATTATTGTGCAGCCCTCGTTCAGAACACAAGCAAAATTGAACCCTAAGAGTGAAAGAATTTATTTTGAAGGTGTGTGACTGTACAAGCCGTCATTGGTTAATTTAAACCATTTGGGTAGAAAAAAAGATAAAATGTGTTGCTTTAACAACGATTAATAGTATTAATATAACAACGAAGACTAGACGGTGTTATTTTACATTTGATCGCATTGTGTGATTACATCACTTTTTATTTTACCTTAATACTTTTAGAATATCCAGAAAACCGCGAAGCACTGTCTATTTCATTTGTATATTTGTTCTATTGAATTCATTTATGCTTGTCATTTGTGTACTATTTTGATAATAAACACACTCCCTATGCACTCCCTACAGAATTTTCACAACTAATGTAAAATTATGAATTCTTTCCAAATAATTATTTAAATCATCTTGTAAAATTACAATATTATTGAAATATATATATATAGCAGAAAAACATAATATTGCAATGTCATTTTTCCCCCAATACTGAGCAGCCCTATTTTTGATCATTTTATACTTCCATAATTCCCTGATGCCATTCATTCATTTTCCTTCAGTTTAGTCCCTGCTTTTTCAAAGGTCGACACAGCGGAATGAATCGTCAACTACTCTGGCATACGTTTTATGCAGCGGATGCCCTATTCCTCAATGTTTTCAACATTAAATAAAAGACTGTATGGATAAGATTTACAGGTTTCAAAAAGTCAAAAATAAGCAATATGTTAATTTAATCTGTGAAAATGTTTATCTAAAGTTAGAGCAGATATATCTAATGTATTCACGTGATTCATTCATTATACTTATGTATCTGTTGATTTTTATCATATATGTGGATGAGGCCTGTATTTGGAAAAACTGTCATTGACTACATTTACATGGACATCAGTGGTCAAATTATTTGCCTTAATCTGAATTAGGCAATAATATGATTAAGGTGTTTACATGAGTTGCTTTTAGAATGCTCCTTTAATGATCCGGTTTTACATGTTATAGCTCATAACTTAATTAACATCATTGCCACGCTATCCACATTTCTTCCAAGTTTCATGAAATTTCAGGTGTTTCATTCCTAATTTGTTGACTTTAACTGCAGTTTGGCACTTTCACTTTCATTCAGGAACATTTCATGCATGCCCCCATGACAAACGAGATATTGGATGCAAGTATGAACTGCTGGAAGAGTGGAGTTTTAATGGAATGTGATACCGCACGCGGTATAAGAAATAAAGTCTCCGCATTTCACGATGTGGGTGTCTGTGGTCCTTAACTGACTTGGTAGGTGCAGAGAATACTGTCAAACAGCTGTGAGTGTATGAAATATCCTGTCACAAAATGCGGTGAAAATCCTACACGACGGTAATAGTTTAATTGCGGTGTTTACATGTCTGTACTGCATTAAAATTGGCATACTCCACATGTCTTAATTCGATTTCTGTTTAGTTCGATTATGACTTCAATCACATTAAATTAATAATAAATAAATAAAAAAATCACTGTTTACATGGTAGACTCTTAATCAGAGTATTGTCTTAAACATATTAAAACTGTATTATTGTTGTCCATATAAACGTACTCAATGATGCTATAGAAATACTGGAAGAAAATCCTAAAAACTGAATTAGGGATGGGATGTTCATTAAAGTGTTTTAAAAAGACACACTTACATTAATAAAATGCAAAAATTTGTCAATCGGCCATAATAAAAAAATAATTTAAAAAAAATCAAGATGGGTGTCTCTCTAATTTGACTTATGTCACATTACAAATAGAGCAGTGATAGTGGAAAAGCTCTCTTACGAGTGCTGTAGGGCTGTCCCGGGTGCGAGGTGAAGCAGACACAGTGCAGGTGGGGAAACTGTTTCGTCAGATAGTGTTTCCATGCCAAAACCAGCGGGGCAGGGCACAAGTCAGCTTTATTGAGCACCAGGATTATGTGCTTCTTCAGCTCCCCAGTGATGTTATGATACAGAGCAGGAGGAAACTGCAGCACCTACACACAGTGAACATCTTTAATTCTGCTGAACAGCACTAAACTAGATTTCATATCATCTTTCTTTTGCTCAAAAAACACAACAACACTATGGTGCTGTTTTCTGAGATCAATTGTAATGCAATCTCTGGCCCCACCTAGTGGAAACTTTGTTAGTCGGTTTTGCATAATTTGAGAATCTCACATTTAGTGTACCGGCTATGCAATTTTGATGATCTTTTCAAAACTGCTAAAAGTTTCAACAGGCATTAAGAGTCACAACACTCACTGGGTGTCTGATATCCACTATGAGCAGAATGACATCAGACATCTCCATTACTCTCCACAGCTGCCTCCATGTCTGAGCGAGAGAAAGAGAGTCAGTTAGAGAGCAGTTAAGAAAACATGAAGCAGTTTATTAATAGTTGTTATTATCTATTCAGACTCGGTAATGATCCCTTAAATCTGTTATTCACATTCTTTAGATTAGCCAACCTGTCTGTAATTCTTTGGCCTGCTTTAGGTAAAATAATTTAACAACTTGAGAGGTTTTTGGCTCTGGCGCTTTATGGTCTCGTTTTGCCGCATTAATCAAAAACCTTCTGGAAATGGATAAAACAACGAATTCTCTGTGAAGTAATATGCGCAGAGAAATTGTTCAGTTCTGTTTATTTGTAACATCTAGCTGGAAGTTTAAAAGTAGTTAGAAACAAACAGGGGGTTCTGCATTTTTTAACGAAGGTTAATGCAAAATGTATTTTAAATATCTAGTCAATCTAAAAATTTAAGACTTTTTTTGTAAAGATCAACAATCAGGGTCAAAAGGGCATTTATTGTTTAAATTTATTGTATGTTATTGAGACTGTCACTTTATCATAATTATTTTTACAAGACAATACTGTTTTACATTATACTGTATTTACACTATATACAGGTTTACATAATACTGTAATTATTTACACAATATAGTTTTACATTACACTGTAATTTTTTACACTATATACTGTTTTACATTATACTGTAATTATTTACACTATATACTGTTTTACATTACACTGTAATTTTTACACTATATAGTGTTTTGCGTTATACTGTAATTATTTACACTATATAGTGTTTTACATTACACTGTAATTTTTACACTATATAGTGTTTTGCATTATACTGTAATTATTTACCCTATATAGTGTTTTACATTACACTGTAATTTTTACACTATATAGTGGTTTGCATTACACTGTAATTTTTTACACTATATAGTGTTTTGCATTATACTGTAATTATTTACACTATATACTGTTTTACATTACACTGTAATTTTTTACACTATATACTGTTTTGCATTATACTGTAATTATTTACACTATATACTGTTTTACATTACACTGTAATTTTTACACTATATAGTGTTTTACATTATACTGTAATTTTTACACTATATACTGTTTTGCATTATACTGTTATTATTTACACAATATAGTTTTACATTACACTGTAATTTTTTACACTATATAGTGTTTTACATTATACTGTAATTTTTTGCACTATATACTGTTTTGCATTACACTGTAATTTTTTACACTATATAGTGTTTTGCATTATACTGTAATTATTTACACTATATACCGTTTTACATTACACTGTAATTTTTACACTATATAGTGTTTTACATTATACTGTAATTTTTTACACTATATAGTGTTTTACATTATACTGTAATTTTTTACACTATATAGTGTTTTCCATTATACTGTAATTATTTACACAATATAGTTTTACATTACACTGTAATTTTTTACACTATATAGTGTTTTACATTATACTGTAATTTTTACACTATATAGTGTTTTGCATTACACTGTAATTTTTTACACTATATAGTGTTTTGCATTATACTGTAATTTTTTACACTATATAGTGTTTTGCATTATACTGTAATTTTTACACTATATAGTGTTTTACATTATACTGTAATTTTTTACACTATATAGTGTTTTGCATTATACTGTAATTATTTACACAATATAGTTTTACATTACACTGTATTTTTTTACACTATATAGTGTTTTACATTATACTGTAATTTTTGCACTATATACTGTTTTGCATTACACTGTAATTTTTTACACTATATAGTGTTTTGCATTATACTGTAATTATTTACACTATATACTGTTTTACATTACACTGTAATTTTTACACTATATAGTGTTTTACATTATACTGTAATTTTTTACACTATATAGTGTTTTACATTATACTGTAATTTTTTACACTATATAGTGTTTTGCATTATACTGTAATTATTTACACAATATAGTTTTACATTACACTGTAATTTTTTACACTATATAGTGTTTTACATTATACTGTAATTTTTTGCACTACATACTGTTTTGCATTACACTGTAATTTTTTACACTATATAGTGTTTTGCATTATACTGTAATTATTTACACTATATACTGTTTTACATTACACTGTAATTTTTACACTATATAGTGTTTTACATTATACTGTAATTATTTACACAATATAGTTTTACATTACACTGTAATTTTTTACACTATACAGTGTTTTACATTTTACTGTAATTTTTTACACTATATACTGTTTTGCATTACACTGTAATTTTTTACACTATATAGTGTTTTGCATTATACTGTAATTATTTACACTATATACTGTTTTACATTACACTGTAACTTTTACACTATATAGTGTTTTACATTATACTGTAATTTTTACACTATATAGTGTTTTGCATTATACTGTAATTATTTACACTATATACTGTTTTACATTACTCTGTAATTTTTTACACTATATAGTGTTTTACATTATACTGTAATTATTTACACAATATAGTTTTACATTACACTGTAATTTTTTACACTATATAGTGTTTTACATTTTACTGTAATTTTTTACACTATATACTGTTTTACATTACACTGTAATTTTTTACACTATATACTGTTTTACATTATACTGTAATTATTTACACTATATACTGTTTTACATTACTCTGTAATTTTTTACACTATATAGTGTTTACATTATACTGTAATTTTTACACTATATAGTGTTTTGCATTATACTGTAATTATTTACACAATATAGTTTTACATTACACTGTAATTATTTACACTATATACAGGTTTACATTATACTGTAATTTTTTACACTATATAGTGTTTTACATTATACTGTAATTATTTACACTATATAGTTTTACATTACACTGTAATTTTTTACACTATATAGTTTTGCATTATACTGTAATTATTTACACAATATAGTTTTACATTACACTGTAATTTTTTACACTATATACTGTTTTACATTACACTGTAATTTTTTACACTATATACTTTTTTACATTACACTGTAATTATTTACACTATATACTGTTTTACATTACTCTGTAATTTTTTACACTATATAGTGTTTTACATTATACTGTAATTATTTACACAATATAGTGTTTTGCATTATACTGTAATTATTTACACTATATACTGTTTACATTACACTGTAATTTTACACTATATAGTGTTTTACATTATACTGTAATTTTTTACACTATATAGTGTTTTGCATTATACTGTAATTATTTACACAATATAGTTTTACATTACACTGTAATTATTTACACTATATACAGGTTTACATTATACTGTAATTTTTTACACTATATAGTGTTTTGCATTATACTGTAATTATTTACACTATATACTGTTTTACATTACTCTGTAATTTTTTACACTATATAGTGTTTTACATTATACTGTAATTATTTACACAATATAGTTTTACATTATACTGTAATTTTTTACACTTTATAGTGTTTTTACATTTTTACTGTAATTTTTTACACTATATACTGTTTTACATTACACTGTATTTTTTTACACTATATACTGTTTTACATTATACTGTAATTATTTACACTATATACTGTTTTACATTACTCTGTAATTTTTTACACTATATAGTGTTTTACATTATACTGTAATTATTTACACAATATAGTGTTTTGCATTATACTGTAATTATTTACACTATATACTGTTTTACATTACACTGTAATTTTTACACTATATAGTGTTTTACATTATACTGTAATTTTTTACACTATATAGTGTTTTGCATTATACTGTAATTATTTACACAATATAGTTTTACATTACACTGTAATTATTTACACTATATACAGGTTTACATTATACTGTAATTTTTTACACTATATAGTGTTTTACATTATACTGTAATTATTTACACAATATAGTTTTACATTACACTGTAATTATTTACACTATATACAGGTTAACATTATACTGTAATTTTTTACACTATATAGTGTTTACATTATACTGTAATTATTTACACTATATACAGTTTTACATTATACTGTAATTTTTTACACTATATACAGTTTTACATTATACTGTAATTATTTACACAATATAGTTTTACATTACACTGTAATTTTTTACACTATATAGTTTTGCATTATACTGTAATTATTTACACAATATAGTTTACATTACACTGTAATTTTTTACACTATATAGTGTTTTACATTATACTGTAATTATTTACACTATATAGTTTTACATTACACTGTAATTTTTTACACTATATACTGTTTTACATTACACTGTAATTTTTTACACTATATACTGTTTTACATTACACTGTAATTATTTACACTATATACTGTTTTACATTACTCTGTAATTTTTTACACTATATAGTGTTTTACATTATACTGTAATTTTTTACACTATATAGTGTTTTGCATTATACTGTAATTATTTACACAATATAGTGTTTTGCATTATACTGTAATTATTTACACTATATACTGTTTTACATTACACTGTAATTTTTACACTATATAGTGTTTTACATTATACTGTAATTTTTTACACTATATAGTGTTTTGCATTATACTGTAATTATTTACACAATATAGTTTTACATTACACTGTAATTATTTACACTATATACAGGTTTACATTATACTGTAATTTTTTACACTATATAGTGTTTTGCATTATACTGTAATTATTTACACTATATAGTGTTTTGCATTATACTGTAATTATTTACACTATATAGTGTTTTACATTATACTGTAATTATTTACACTATATAGTGTTTTACATTATACTGTAATTTTTTACACTATATAGTGTTTTGCATTATACTGTAATTATTTACACTATATAGTGTTTTACATTATACTGTAATTATTTACACTATATAGTGTTTTACATTATACTGTAATTTTTACACTATATAGTGTTTTGCATTATACTGTAATTATTTACACTATATAGTGTTTTACATTATACTGTAATTTTTTACACTATATAGTGTTTTACATTATACTGTAATTATTTACACTATATACTGTTTTACAGTATATTGTAATTTTTTACACTATACAGTTTTACATTATACTTTAATTTTTGCACTATATACTGTTTTACATTATACTGTAAACACTACACTTTATGAACAATAAACACCACAACTTTATGAAATAATTTTTTTTTTTTAGAGTTGAAAGTTTTAAAGACCCACAGAAACCCTGCAGTTTGTTTGTGAAAATTATCTACATAATATTGTTGTGCTTTTAGTTTTGTAATTGTAATGTTGTTTTAGTCTTCTACATTTAAACTTGCATTTCATAGCATTTCATGCATCACAAGACTGGAGAAGGGCAACAGCTCATAAACAAGTGAATTCAAACATTTAACAGAGTTTGTGCCTCCAGCATTGTCTGGCCAAACAGATGCTCAAGAGCAATAAAAAAGCCATTTCATTACAGCTATTCGCTCAGCAGCAATCAAATGGTTATTGATAAAAAATATTTCTCCAAGTATTCCGGAGTTGTGTATTTGCTGAACGAACATGCTTTACCTCCAGATTGTGCTCAAAGTGGCTGAGGGTCCCGGGGGGGTTTTTGGAGTGAAGAGCCTCCAGATACTCCAGAAATGACTTCTCCTCTTTCCGTAGTAACTCTTCTCTCTGCATGCTGTAATTCCATGAGGGCCGCCGGGGGAAATTAAGCCCTGAGATTAGGCAAAGTGAAAGTGAAATGAAGAGATAACAACGTGGACCAAAACCAGTATCAAAGTAACAGCGTCCGTCATAATATACAAATTCTTTCTAGGATTTTTCAGAGACATGGTCTCACATACATTTTAGGTACAAAAATCTGGGGACAAATTAATACTATTTAATCAGCAAGCACGCATTATATTGATATAACGTGAAAATTAAGAAATGTTATTAAATAAATGCTATTTTAGTTGTATTTCAAATATATGTATTTCAAATATATATATAATATAAGAATGGTTTCCACGAAAATACTAAGCAGCAACTGTTTTCAACACTAATAAAATGATTGAACACCAAACATTGGAGGATCATGTGACATTGCACATTTTTGGCTCTAGATTAAATTGAATTTAATGTGGACCACAAAATGGGATGTATATATTTACTAATCATGTAGTGAATACTGATATCTGAATCTTTAAAAACACATAATGGTTTAATGCTAAAACCTCTAAATTCATTTATTACACTGTACTCTATATTACAATGCTGTGATACAGGGTCCAACTCTTAACTATATATAAAACCAGAATATACCACACCAGAATATATACAGTATATACCTGTACATACACTTGTCAATTTGCATTCACTACTTACTGTTTTTAAAATATATTTATTATCTGTTTTTTGTCAGGTCTCTGTAATTCTGTTTCACTGTAGAAGATGTCACAAAACAAATTCCTTGTATGTGTGAACATACCTGGCAATAAAGCTCTTTCTGATTCTGTTGTCAAATTACCTAAATTTCAGTGACTAAAAAGCTGACTTTCCATGAGCTATAATGATCGTAAAAATAAGCCGCTGTTGTGGTTTGCATATTGAAATTAGTTTATCCTGAATATCATATTGCAAAACTTGAATAGCCTCTTTGAGAACAAAAGAATGTACCTCAGATTCTGAAAAAGATCTGAGTTTCTTACTGTTTGCATGGTTTCATGTAAAGTGCTCCCCCTGTTGTATTTCCCAGCTCAATAGTAGTTTTACAAACTACTTTTTAAATTTTTAGTCTTCGAAGAGGTCATTTTGAAGCCAAAGCTAGTAAAATTTCTATTATCCTGAAATGCCAGCATTAGTTAACAGGTCTGGGGACTGCAATTGACTTAAGTGACTGCCAGTTGATGAGCATGAAAGTAATACAATGGTGATTAAACAAATAGCTGACCTTTCATGACTTGGATAAATAAAAAAAAGTGTAAAAACTCCTCCGAATTTTGTTGTCACGAATAGACCTTTTGAAATTGCTTGATAAACCACAAATTTAGGCAGGAAATTCGGAGATGTCTAAATTTCCTTTTAAATTAACTACTGATTTAATTTTTTGTGTACATTTTATTTTTTATTAGATAATTAATTTGCCACTAAATTAAAAAAACAATAGTATTAGCAAGGAATTTTTTATATTGGTGATTTAATGGACACATTTTAAAAACTTTGTAAACTTTTATAGTATCTAAAAAATATTCCAATCATTATAAAAAAGATGATATATATATATATATATATATCATAAAAAATTGAACAATAAAATACATTTACAGGTATCTCCTTTTACCATTTACAGTGAAAGGATTCAAACAGAGGTCATCGACTCATATTTTTGACAGTCACAATATGCCCTTTACTTTTTAATACAGATGCTGCAACATTTAATGGTGTAACATGCAGGAGAATTTTGGCAAGTTTTAGCAAACAATTCAAAAATGAAAGCTTATCATCATAACCATATTGGTCCCAGAATGAATACCTTTCTCCTCAGGATAGATCTGATTTATATCCATCTCAAGCTCCTTTTCTACCACCGGCTTAAGGATTTTCTCCCTTGCTGCTTTCTTCCTCTTCTCCACATCCTCCTTGCTCTCTTTCTCAAAGTGCAGCCGGAATCTGCGAAACAAGCCATTATGAGATGAACAGGACGATACAGGCCTCTGCCAAATTATCTCATGTTTTATGAATGAGACAAGACTGGACTGACCCGTCCCGGCTCACCTGTTGGGGTCATATCTGCCGTCTCTGGTGCCAGGCTGATGGTTGATCCTCCTGATGTCTGTCGTCTCGCTGTCTGATGTATCCGACTGTCTTTCTCTGCCAGGTCCTCTCTCCACGCTGGCATTTCGGCTGCTGTGACTCGACCCGGTTTCTCCTGCACACACATAAACAGAAACTTTAACTTTAAAGAGCGAGGGCTTATCTTGAAGACTTTGAAAGCAAAGCAGCATCAGTCTTTTTGTTTGTGACAATACTTCAATTGGAATGGCTCCATTAAAATTGCATTTGCAAGCTCATGTCAATAAGCAGAGATAGTTCCCCCAAAGGGAAAGTTCACCCAAAAATGAAAATCTGCGGTTCATTTTAACTGAGGTCAGTCAAGATACAAGTTACTTTTCATTTATACAGCAGAACACTAAAGAGATGTTTAGATTAAATTATTATTAAATTACTATCATTATTACGTTTAAATCACAGACTCAATAAACAGTCCTGAATGTTCTGGTGCAAACTCAAATGTAAAATGTAGTGCTCAATTGTATATCATAATGGTACCAGTTAAACCAACATGCATAATCGTGAACAGCAGGATTGACTTTTTAAAACACTGATTTTCGATGTTGGACTTATGTCATTATGTTACAAGAAACTTGTGCTTAATATTGTCATACAATTTCTTGCTGATGCTGTGGATTGAAGGTAATAACACTGTGAATAATATTTAGCTTCTTGCACAGACCAGTTGTTTGACTTCATAAAACTTCATTGCATTGTCATGAGCCAAAGGTATTAATCATGTAATTCCTGTTATTGTTTTTATTTACTTTTTAAAGTGTAGGTAAATGTCGACTTGCATTTTATAAATCACCACAATTACGGCTAAAAATCTACTTTATAGGTCACCTATTTTACCCTTTTTTCAAGATTTAAGATAAGTGTTTTGTGTCTCCAGTGTGTCTAAAGTTTCAGCTCAAAACACCCATCAGATTTTTATTATACCTTTCAGAATATTAGAATTTTCTGCTCTGAACACAATGTAGCTTTTTTGTGGCCTGTGCCTTTAATGCTGGTTCCCGCATGTCTGTCAGAGTATGCCTCAATCTCCGCCTCGGCTGCGTCAGATAAAAAGCACAGTGACAGACATGAAGGAAGCAGATCTGAAGAAACATTTTTGAGAAATACTACTAATAATACTTTCCCAATGATTATTTAATGTATTTGTTGTGGAGTTAATTCAAGCCTTTCTGCAACAATAAGTCACACACTATGTCGTTACAAAGTTCACGCACACACACAGCGACACACTTTTGCATGCCAAATGTGACAGGATAAACATTAATATCCACTGCTGTATGGATGGACATCCGCTATGTTAATGTACAAAATTTAACATACCAGGATTGAAGCATCTTCTTTTATAGGTGTACTGACATACAGCTGTGGTGATAATGTAAGGACAGTAAAATCGTTGTAATTCATTACAAACATGCACTGTTTTAAAAACGTTTTAAACTTGTAAAACTCATTCTTGATCACATTTGATGATGATTGATGATCACAGAGAGCTCAACAGATCTTTTAATCCCAGCTACTCTGTGCACAGCCTGTCTTGTTGATATGATTATACACTTTACTAAGGAGACAGGTGGCTGTCAATCAATTTGATGGGTGGGGAAACAGCACACCTACGTCACGTTGCGGTCAACCTCAAAATGGGAGGGATTTGGATCCTACTTTAACGTCATAAAATTAAAAAAAAAGACTTGTTGTCTTTATATTACCCCAGTATGACTGTGGACACACTATACCTACACATAGTTCTGTCCAAACACCTTACAAACGATTATTTTAATTATAGGTGCCCTTTAACAGTGGCAGAGCAAACACATATAATAAAAGAAATCAAATATAAAAAGTAAACAGTGAATAATAATGTATGTACATGTATATTACTAGTGACCAGGATTACAAGTTTTTCCTATTAAGGGACCAAAAAATACATGAATACTGGATTGAGGGTTGTGGGCCAAATACATACCAAACTGTATTACAATAAATATGCCAAGGGGAATTTCTTAAAAATATTGCTTTAAATCATATTAACTAACGCAGTATCATGTTCAACGTACTGAACTCAATACAGTAAAAACATAAACAATCCCACTTATAACACAATGGAGTTCAATGCAGAATACACTAGTAAAGCTACTCCTGCCTTCACCTTGATTTGCTCGCAGATGACTTATACATTGTCCTCTATCTATATTTCAGGTGGCTTTTTTTGTAGCTCAGCAATAAAACAAAGAAACAAAAGGTTACCTTACATTCAAAATGATGATCTCTGTCAAAGGCATTTGCCCAAACCACCTCCCCATCATTCTCCCTCTCTATTCAGATGGGATGGAAGGCCAAATCAAAGGTTATCATGGGCCAACTTTGGGCATTGAATGTGCAGCTATATTGAAATGTAAACTAAATATGTGTGTTACATAGATAAGTGAATATGGGTATTGCATAAATACATAAATATGTATAGTACATAAATAGTGTTACTGCACTTATTCTACACTCTAAAATGAGAGTTAGCTGTGACAAGTTGCAAAATTACTGATGTAGTCAAAAGAATGTCTGAAAAGGACCACAAAATGAAAGTATTAACCCTCATTTGTTTGTCTTATGACCATTACACTCTTTCTGTGGAAAAAACCCATGCTGCTTCTACTGTAATAATCATGTAATACTCGTATGTCATTATAATTAGTATGCCAATAATATTAGACTGATGACGACACATAATATTAACTTCAATGCCACTTCACGACTTAATCAGCTGCAGCTATTTTAAGTAGGTTTTCTGTGTACTAGACCCCAATACTTAGGCAGTTAATTCAGCCTGCTTTAGCATGTATTGATCGCTTTGTTATTGTGTTACGTAACTTCACGCTGAGTCTGCGCACTTACATACCGCATAACACAAGCGCCAACAACAGCAAAACACAAGCCGCTCAAAATGCGTTGAATAATCACCATCATCAGGCCTTTCAGCGTCATTTCGCAGTTGACAGATTAAAACGGAAATCTGGTCCATAAAGACAAATAACCGTTCGGGCGCGTGACACTCGAGCTGTCAGGAGCAGAGCTGTTTATACTGTACACAACCTCCATAATAAGCGCAATGTGATGCATTTATGCTGTTATTATGGATTAAATTCAGCGTCTTCTTTCGTTTCCAAGTCAGACATAAATTTGACAGCAGTAGGGTGTCAAGTTTGGTCACACGCATCCACAAAAACTTAGCAAGCAAAGTAGTTAGAGCAGCGTAGTTGATCGGCGACTGATCTAACATGGAGGGGACACGGTCACATTACTGCACACTGAAATATAAATCATAAAACAAAGAGTCACGTGGCTGGCGTAGAGGGTCTGCGAGAGCGCTAACTCAGCTAAGCTAGTTACCCACCTCTCTTTCTCTCGCGTTTCACCTGGAGCTGCTTCTTTTTCTGTTTGTTACTGAAAGGCTTTCTGCGCGGCATGGTCGCATGAATCAAAAGAAGAGGGAGGAAATAAGGCTCGAGGACGTATCCTCTGTTGTTCGCTCAATATTTACATTCGTGAAGTTTCTCCGCTACTCGCGTGGACTTTTCTGTGGCGCCGCCCACTGATGGGGTGGACGCTACCATTATGAACTTCACACATCCAACACTAGGCGTCACAAATACATCTCACGTTGACTCTCTCCCGCTGTTTTATGATGTTCTTGTGCCTTTGTTGACTTTATGCGACGATTGTTCACAAAAGTAAAACAACAAAAACCAAAATAGTAATTTTGACCCCCATATTTTTGAGTAGGAGTGTGGCACAGTCTACCGAAGAATTCAAACTGAATGCTGGAAACGGTATCACTCTGTGGTTATGAAAGTAACTTTGGAAAGTAATGTATTACAATGTTGAATTACTTTCCAAAAAGTAACAAGTTACGTTACATAGTTACTTTGTATGGTAAGTAATGTGTTACGTTACTATTCAGATACTTTTTGTTACCTGAGGCTTGATTTATTCTCTTTTAGAATTTGCATTTTATTTTTAATAAAGGAGCTCTGTGATTAGCAAAAAGCACTGTATACCCGTCATTTACATTTTAAATAAACACATAAAAAATTATAATTTAGGAAAACATCTTCTGAGAGCTTTGAAAGTTTAAAGCAATTTGTTAGCTACTTTTGTACTTTTTGTCTTATTAGTGAACTAAAATCACTTTTCATTAAGACAATCCCCTTTTCTTCCATGTGTTCAAAATAATGAGAATAGTCTGGAAGATACATCATCTAGACGCTCTAGGGCGCATCGTCACTGATGTATCCTGGGGTCACTGGGTGTTTCGGGTCTTCAACATTAGACACACTCGCCCAGGTGACACAGTTGAGGTTGACCAGACCCCAGCTTGTGTCCCAGTACCCATCACCGACAGATCAGCCCTCTTTATCCATAGCCATCTTGTGACTTTCTCTGCAGCAGCACAAACAGACTTTGCCCTCTTCTTAGCTGCTACTGCTAGACCTAGTTGGTTGAAGACTTTATAGAGCAGGGATTCTCAACCTTTTTTACTTCAGGGCCCACCTCCTTCGAAAATTTTTTGAAGGCCCACGTCTTACATTTTTTCTCAAACTGTCTAGAGAATATATATATATATATATATATATATATATATATATATATATATATATATATATATATATATATATATATATATATATATATATATATATATATGTGTATGTATTTTCATTTTTTATTTTATTTTCAGTTGTTTATGTGGGCCCCAACATTTTGTTTGTCGATGTTTAACATGTTTAATCGCAATGCTTATACTGAATCCGCTTGGGTTTGCCCATGAGGCATTTAAAACCATGGTAGAACCATGTTTTTTGTTAACAGTTTTGAATCATCACGTTATAATGTAAAAAACTGTCTAAGTGCACATACTTCCCAGGTTGGCCCCACAAGGGCAATCCCAGGTGGGAATTCCAGACACCTACTTGTGACCCTCATAAGCAACCTATATGGGGGTTTTGTTTGTCCATGTCTAAAATGTTTAATTGCGATGCTTATACTCAATCTGCTTGGGTTTGCCCATGAAACATCTAAAACCATAGTAGAACCATGTTTTTTGTTAACAGGTTTGAATTATCATGTAATAATGTATACAACTGTCTAAGTGCAAATACTTCCCAGGTGGGCCCCACATCCACCTGGGTTTGCCCATGTGGGAATTTCAGACACCTACTTGTGACTCTCAAGCAACCTATATGGGGGTTTTGTTTGTCCATGTCTAACATGTTTAATTGCGTTGCTTATACTGAATCGCTTGGGTTTGCCCACGAGGCATCTAAAACCATGGTAGAACCATGTTTTTTGTAAACCGTTTTGAATTATCACGTAATAATGTATAAAACTGTCTAAGTGCACATAATTCAGATAAAATATATAATGGCTACACACTGTATATAGGCTATATTTATATAGACATAACATTTATTTCTATATTTACTGTTAAAGCATGTTGTATTGTCTTCTTTTAAAGTGTGTTACACACCATTGAGAATATTGAGCTGTTTACTAAATTAAAATCACAAAAAGAATCTACATCACAATTTCAGAAAAATCACAATTAGATTTTACCCTCCTTGGACAGCCCTATTATAAATGCATAATTTTTTATTACAAAAAAAGAGTCAAGAAAAATAATGTGTATGTGGCATAATGTGCCGCTGTATTTGAGCATCTATATATTGACAGTCTATGGCAGGGGTCACCAAACTTGTTCCTGGAGGGCCGGTGTCCTGCAGATTTTAGCTCCAACTCTAATCAAACACACCTGAACAAGCTAATCAAGGTCTTACTAGGTATACTTGAAACATCCAGGCAGGTGTTTTGAGGCAAGTTGGAGCTAAACCCTGGAGGGACACAGGACCGAGATTGGTGACCCCTGGTCTATGGAGTGAATGCCCTGCAAACCCTCCCATCTCACAGTGGGTCTTCCAGCCCCCTTCCCGGCACTTCTCTACTTGCTCCTCATACTTTGAGCATTTCCTCTCATTTGCCTCTTCCATCCACTCTTCCCAGGTGAGTTTCCATTTCCATTGCAGAAATCGAAGGTTCTGCCATCTTCATTTCTGTCTGTTCCCACGGGGAGCAAATTCTCTCATTGAGTGCAGAATTCAACATGACTACATTCATTTTAATTTAGCAATTTATTTTTTAAATGCAAATCAAATTAAAAAGTCACATTACATTAAAAAAAAACTTAAATACAATTACTTAATTTTTTTAAAGTAATGCATTACTTTACTCGTTACTTAGAAAAGTAATATTATTATGTAATTTGCATTACTTGTAATGCGTTACCCCCAACACTGATCACCATATTTTTGTTTACTTAAAAATGTTATTCACACATACGTTAAAGTATAATTTAATCTAAAATACATGTATATTAATAAAGGTAAATGTACAGTTAGGTCCATAAATAACTAACTAAAACTAAATAAACTAACATTTTTGACTCTATACACTAACACAGTGGACTTAAAATAAAAC
This sequence comes from Danio aesculapii, assembly GCF_903798145.1. NCBI lineage: Eukaryota > Metazoa > Chordata > Actinopteri > Cypriniformes > Danionidae > Danio > Danio aesculapii. Next base: position 34,138,764 of record NC_079450.1, on the reverse strand, counting down.
AAATAAGATGTTCTTTAACTGCAGACTGTCAGCTTTAATTTGAGGGTTTTTACATCCAAATTAGGTGAACGGTGTAGAAATTACAACAGTTTGCATATGTCCCTCCCACTTGTTAAGGGTCCAAAAGTAATACAAAATAATAAATCATAAATCAAACTTTCATTTTTTAATGCTTGATTGCAAATCCTTTGCAGGTAATTACAACCTGAAGTCTGGAATGCATAGACATCACCAAACGCTGGGTTTCATTCCTAGTGATGCTCTCCAGGCCTCTGGTCTTGGGGCATTTTTCCTTCAGTTTTGTCCTCAGGAAATGAAATGCATGGATTCAGGTCAGGTGGTTGACTTGGCCATTGGATAAGATTCCACTTCTTTCCCTTCAAAAACTCTTTGGCTGCTTTTGCAGTATGCTCTGGGTCATTCTTCACCTGCACTGTGAAGCACTGTCTAATGAGTTCTGAAGCATTTGGCTGAATATGAGCATAAAATATTGCATGAAACACTTCAGAATTCATCCTGCTGCTTTTGTCAGCAGTTACATCATCAATAAATACAAGAGAACAAGTTCCATTGACAGCCATACATGCCCACGCCATGACACTACTACTACCATGCTTCATTGCTTAGGATCATGAGCAGTTCTTTTCCTTCTCTATACTCTTCTCTTTCCATCACTCTTGTACAAGTTGATCTTGGTCTCATCTGTCCATAGGATGTTGTTTCAGCACGGGGAAGGCTTTTTTAGAACTCTAATCTGCCCTTCCTGTTTTTGAGGCTCACCAATGGTTTACATCTTGTGGTGAACACTCTGTATTCACTCTGGTGCAGTTTTCTCTTGATTGTTGACTCCGACACACATTCTGGAGAGTGTTATTGATCTGGCCAACTGTTGTGAAGGGTGTTTTCTTCACCAGGGAAAGAATTCTTCGATCGTCCACCACAGTTGTTTCCGTGGTCTTCCAGGTCTTTTGGTCTTCCAGGACTTTTGCACCACAGCTCACTGGTGCATTCTTTCTTTTTAAAAATGTTCCAATCAGTTGTTATGGCCACGCCTAATGTTTTTGCGTTTCTCTGATGGGTTTGTTTTGTTTTTTTCAGCCTAATAATGGCTTGCTTGACTGATAGTGACATCTCGTTGGATCTCATCTTGTGAGTTCCAAATGCAAATAGCCCACATGAAATGAACTCTGGGTCTTTTATCTGCTCATTGTAATTAGGATAATGAGGTAATAACACACAACTGGCCATGGAACAGCTTATATGTCAATTGTCCAATTATTTTTGGACCTTTAACAAGTGGGAGGCACATATATACAATGTAATTCCTACAATGTTCATCTGATTTGGATGTAAATACCCTCAAATTAAATCTGACAGTCTGCAGTTAAAGCACACCTTGGTCGTTTAATTTCAAATCTATTGTGTTGATGTATAGAGCCAAAAATGTTAGATTTTTTTCCCAATGTCCCAATATTTATGGACCTAACTGTATATATACTTAAATTCTTAAACAGTTAATAATACAATACCACCTGTTAAGCATACAATATACAAATCACAAAGTAACTAAATTTTCTATGCCAGTGAGGTTTCCTTCTGGGTTCTCTATGAACAGATAAAAAAAAAAAAGTTATTCCAAAAAAAAAAAAAAAAACATTAACGATTGGTTAATTATCATAAAAAGGCAATTAAGCAATGATTGTAAGGCAAGGATCACGATGAGGCACACAATTATAATTTTTTTAATATCTCATTTTAAAAGGTTAATGAACAGTAGTCTGATTTTGGTAATGTCTGGAGGTTGATGTCTGGGGTGCATAATTGCTCTTTTTTTAAATAGTATATCAGTAAAAACAGTAATAATAGAATATTACATGTCATCTGCAGATGGAAACACTACAACATGATCATTTGTTTTCCAGAAAATCCATCTCTTAATATATTTGTGTCCTGTTTGCGGTCATCCTTAACTCATTCACACACAATATATCTGATAATCATATATACGTGCTTTGTTTGACTGCAAACACACTTCCCTTTTAAAATGGAAAAAAAATAGACAAACAATTTCCAAACCTACTGTGCAATACACAATATTACCATTCTTGTTGACAGTAACAATAGTAATGGTGTTGCTGGAGTGATCGTACCAACACCTACAGACAAAATCCACCATATAAACGGGTGAAACTAGCAGAAACGTCATGGACAGACTGGAGATATGAAGATGACACCCACCGAAACAGCCACAGCCTTCAAGGAAGCTTTTTGTGAGGAAGATCAGGATTACAGCAACAAATGTAACAAAAAAATAAAAAGGAAAAGAAAACAATACAAAAGTCTACCTCCTTCATTTGAGTTCATTCAAATCCTCTTGCTTCTTCACACAAACAATGCGCAAGTGAATAAGAAAATTCGTTCTCCACAGCTCTGTGTGGATCTCGTCATCTACAACAGTTTTTCTAACCTCCACAGTTTGATCCTCAAGAGTTCAGGTGGTTCGCCTGTATGGCTGAAGCCTCCACGGTGATGCAGAGGTCTTTGTGAGGCGAGATGTCAGACACGCTGACAGTTTTGTACTGCACGTCTGCTGCAGGTACCGGTTTGTACTGGTTCATGTCATACACACACGGCACACCGACCGGTTGGATGAAAACATCACTCCTTTCATTTCTGCTCTGTCCGTCTCCTTCTGAACCGCTTCCTCCAGCTCGTCCGGGACTGTGACTATGCTGGTTTGATCCAGGTGGAGATGGAAGCATATCCGGAGCGTGTTTATGCATATGCTTCATCAGATACGTCTCCTGCAGGCAGAGAGATACACACATGAGAATCATTTTGAGAATGGGTTGGGAATGCTGTGAGATCGGGTGCTGATGATTGTACCGAGGTATATGTGCGGTGGCATAAACCACAGGAGTACAGCTTAGCATGCTTAACCGTGTGAGTGGACAGATGAATATCCAGGCCGGCTGCGTCTACATATCCTCGATTACAGTGGTGACACTTGTATGGTTTGTCCTTGTTGTGCTGACGCCGATGGGACTGTAAAAGATTGAGAGAAAGGAAGAGAGAGTTTACTCAAAAACAAAAAAGAATTGGTCATCATTTAATATCACTGTTGTTGTTGTTTTTGTCCAAAGCTGTAAAAAGGAGTCTGTCAAAAGCAATGAAACTGGATGGGGAGCAGGAGTTGTCAAGCTTTATAAAAGCATCATAAAACAATCCAGCGTTTTATGTTCTGAAAGTGTACAATAACTTTGAATAGACAGAAATTTAAAGAGACAGTTCAGCTAAAACTGAAAATTCTGCCGTCATTTATTCATTATTCACTTGTCATGAATCTGTTTGAGTTTCTTTCTTCTGGTGAGTGCAAAAGAAGGTATTTGGCAAAATGTTGGAAATATTGACTTTAATAGTATTTCAAGAGTTCAAACTTAGCAGATGATTGATAATAAAGCTTGTTTAGCATGCTGTCCCCGGAGAGAGCCCTGAGCTTATGGCCCGTTTCCACTGAGTGGTACGGTATGGTTCGGTACGCTTTTATGGCCATTTCCATTGTCAAAAGGTACTTAAAAGCAAACCGTACTGTACCACTTTTCAGGTACCCTTTGCAATGGGTCTCTAGCAAAGCAAAAGGGAACCAAAAGGCGAAGCAGATTTCCGCAAATTTTTAGCACATCGAGTATTTACTTGTGTAAATGTGCGTAAATTTATATTTATTCAGTTTTTAAATTAATATCACTCATATTATTGTAATATAATAATAGTAATATTAAAATGTTCATATGATTTATTTACAGTTTGTAAATTTTAGTAGTTTTATTATATGAGAGACTTGCTTTGTTTAACTAATAAGTGGATCTAATAGGATTTGCATTGTAAACATTAAATAAAAGTTAATAATATTTTTCATATATTAGGTTTTTAGTTATTATACTCCTAAAATCATTCCGCAGATTTTTTTTTTTTTTTTTTTTTTTTTACAAAATGCTCTTCAGAAATAGCAAAAAATGTCCACAGATTTTATCTGGCCCTACATGTAAGGTGAGGGCCAATGGGGGAATTTGGCCAGTCAGGACTTTTTTATTCACATTCAAAAGACGGTGCTCACTGACAGTATTGTATCCTCTTCACTATACTGAGGCATTAGGACCCTCACAGATCACAGGAGGAACCCCCCCACCCCCCACCCCCACGCTGGCCTCACTAACACCACTTCCAACAGCTACCTAGTGTTCCCCCAAGTGGTTTCCCATCCAGAAACCAACCAGACTCAATGAGCAAATGAGCAACTAACTTCAATGAGCAACTGTTCTTGTCCTGCAGGGTGATGGGGTTGTGGGTTTCTTCCAAATATTTTCTTTTGTGTTTAACAGATGAAATGTTCAAAATTTATGAAGGGTGAGTAAATGATGACAGAACTTTGTTATGGCTGAACTATACCATTAATCATTTAAATAAAAGTGCGTAAATAATCTACATTAGGGCCGCACAATATTGGAAAAAATCGAACACTGTGTAAATTTTTTTTATTCTGCGATATACAGGGTGGGCCATTTATATGGATACACCTTAATAAAATGATATTAATGTCCTGTTTGTAGCACATTATTTATGGTTAGGGTGAGGGGGAAAACTTTTCATGGTGGCCATTTTGAAGTCGGCCATCTTGGATCCAACTTTTGTTTTTTCAATAGGAAGAGGGTCATGTGACACATCAAACTTATTGGATTTTCACAAGAAAAACAATGGTGTGCTTGGTTTTAACGTAACTTTATTCTTTCATGAGCCCCCTCACATATACTAATGTGCCACAAACAGAACGTTAATATCACCAACCATTCCCATTTTATTAAGGTGTATGCATTTAAATGGCCCACACTGTATATTGCGATATGAATACAATTTCACTAGATGTGTTGAAAAACTATTTGGAAAAAATGTGAAATTTTAGATTTATTGGGATGATTCTGTAGGGGAGTGCATGCATAACATATAAGAAACAAGCAGAGATAAATTCAATAGAGAAAAACATACAAATGATATAATCAGCGTTTTATTGTTTTTGGAGGAGTCGAACTGTATTCAGGTATACAGTAATTGAATAATCAAATATAAAATACTGCATAGTCTTGGTTTTTAACAATTCAATAGAATATATTGTTATTAATCACAGGCCTCAAAAAACACATGCGAAATGATAAACTATAAACCAGACTTAACATTGCATTGAGATATCAATGCTGAAATGATATTTCGTGCAGCCCTCATCTAAATTTTAGATTTAAACAGAGAAACTGAATATAATACTGACCTGCAAATTAGAAAGCTGAGTGAAAGACTTCTCACAACCCATGTGTGTACATTTGTATGGCCTGTCTCCTGTGTGGATCCTGAACAGGCACAAAATTGAAGTCGAGAGGTAAGAAATGAACAGCAAAACAAACTGAGCCTATATGATGATAAAAGCTACATAAGCACGCATGACATGAAAAGAAAACATGTCCAGCGAGTTACCTGTGGTGTTGCTGTAAGTGACTGAGCTGTCTGAAGGTCTTCTCGCAGTAGTTACAGGTGTACGGTTTAACTCCAGTGTGTATTCGCACATGCTGAGCAAGGTAGCTTGAGTTGGCAAATGATTTCGTGCAGTGAGGACACTTATGAGGTTTGGATTCTGTGTGGTTTCTGTAAAGGAAGAAAGACAAACGTTCTTACCCAGGGGCTCACTCAATAATTTATAGACACTACACAAATATTAGACTTGACAATATTCCTGATTTCTACACTCGCTCTGCTGACCTTTCTTAGGTGGGCCCTATCAATACTGTCAACGATTGTCAAAAGTGCGCGGTCCATTTCGAAGACACATTTGAAAGCGGTGCGGTGGGTGTTTGAATGAGGTCACAGTAAGGGCAGATCCATTTCTCAAGAAAACATTTGCACTAAATCCTCACAGGGACCCGGTGGGCTGCAGAGCCCAATCTCAGGTCCAAGTGTGATCAGGAGTGGACGAAACCTTTAGGTGACCTCCATTTCAGAGCAGGGCAGAACCTCGTAAAACTTCTGCACAGTTATGGGACAATAATGTAGAGTCAGAGAGAACTGGCTGTTCAATGACAGCTGCAATTTCAGTTCAATCCTTTAGTCAGTGTGTGTGTGTGTGTGTGTGTGCGCAAGTGTGTAAGACTCCACAGTGTGGTGTAAAAGTTTAAGTAGTCTGCAGTAATAAAAGAGTGGGCAGAGGAGAAATAAATTATATAAATAGAGAAGGACATGAAAGGGAAATGAAGAGAAAAATACATGAAATAAAATTTCTTTCATTCTTTAGCAAAAAAAAAAGGGAACTTTTCTTTTAGCAGTTTTTCCTTCAGTCTATCAATAAGACATTTAAATTGACCCTTATATACAATTTTAAAGATTCTGAAGAACTCCTAGAATAGGTTAAAAAAAATTTATAAAAAATTAATCAATAAAAAAAATCATAAAAATCTACATTTGAGCATCAGCACTATTCGCATTGTATCTAACTTATAGTCTAATGAGAATTAGTTGGCATGTAGATCCAATGTAACTTCAACAAACAGCCTATCAAAATAAAGTGTGATCAATAATAATATTAATGAGAAAAAGTAGCTAAATAAATAGCTCAGGATCTCATCAGATTTGATAAGGACTCAAAGTTTGACCAAAATTGTATTAACATTGCAGTGGCAGCATGTATTTTAGCCACATTTGCTGCATTTAAACTCTAAACAACAGCTAAAACTTTTTATAAATAGAGAAAGAGATGAAAGGAAAACGAAGAAAAAAAAACATAAAATAAAACTTCTTTCATTCTTTGGCAAATAAAAACAAAAACTTTTCTTTTAGCGTTTTTGTCTTTAGTCTATCAATAAGATATTTAAATTGACCCTCATATGCACTTTAAAAGATTCTGAAGAACTCCTAGAATAGTAATAAAAATAAAATAAATAAAAACTGTATTAAAATATACAACTATTCTCATTGTATGAAACGTTTTATTCAAGCATGTGGTCTCTCTAAACCAGAATTACAGACTATATGGTCACATTTTGCAACCTTCTTTTTTCTACTGATGTGACTGAAATTAGTTTCTACAAGTCTCAAGTTATAAATGTGTTCCCATTTACAATAAGGCCACTCCAACCATATAAAAGAAAATAACAAGGTAACACTTTGTTTTGGTGGTCCATTTGAGTATTAGTAGTGCCTAAGATCTGTTGATGTTGCTGCTAAACAGACATTTAACTGACTATAAGAAACTTTGCAAGTACATGTCAACTTACACTAACCCTAACCCCAACCTAACAGTCTACTTATAGTCTAATGAGAATTAGTTGGCATGTAGATGCAATGTAACTTAAATTCAATAACAGCCCATCAAAATAAAGTGTGACCAATAATAATAATGAGAAAAGTAGCTAAATAAATAGCTCAGGATCTTACACTAACCCTAACCCCAACCTTACAGTCTACTTATAGTCTATTGAGAATTAGTTGGTATGTAGATGCAATAGAACTTAAATTCAACAAACAGACCATCAAAAAAGTGTGACCAATAATAATAATAAGTAGCTAAATAAATAGCTCAGGATCTCATCAGATTTGATAAGGACTTAAAGTCTGACCAGAATTGTATTAACATTCCAGTGGCAGCATGTATTTTAGCCACATTTGCTGCATTTAAACTCTAAACAACAGCTAAAACTTTTTATAAATAGAGAAAGAGATGAAAGGAAAACGAAGAAAAGAACAAAACATAAAATAAAACTACATTCCTTAGCAAAAAAAAAAAAACTTTTCTTTTAGCATTTTTGTCTTCAGTCTATCAATAAGACATTTAAAATGACCCTCATGTGCAATTTTAAAGATTCTGAAGAACTCCTAGAGTAGGTAAAAACAACAACAAAAAAAACGATGAATAAAAAATGTATTAAAATATACACTGGAGCATCACCACTATTCTCATTGTATGAAATGTTTTATTCAAGCATGTGGTCTCTCTAAACCAGAATTACAGACTATATTGTCATTCTGCAACCTCCTTTTTTCTGCTGATGTGACTGTAATAAATAGCTAAATAAATAGCTCAGGTCATAGATCAGATTTAATAAGTTCTCAAAGTCTGACCAAAGTTGTACTGACATTTCAGTGGCACCGTGTATTTTAGCCGCATTTGCTGCATTTAAACTCTAAACAACATCTAAAACTTATTAGATGTCATGCTGGCACCGTTACAAATATTTATAACAATTAATAAGAGTTGTCGTTCTGTCCCATGTGCAAAAACTTTACACAAAACAATGGCTCTACTGGCAAACCACAACCATTTATCAGATCGGCTCAGAAGACAGCAGTGTGAGTTTACAACGTTTGCTCTCTCGCTTTTGTAAACAAACCCAAGTGCATTTTGTGCCCACAAAAATGGCACCCACATCATTAAGCGACGAGACACTCATATGCATACTTCACTGTACGTGTTCAGAGCAGTTTGCCCAGGCTTTGAATATGCAGTCTGATCTCACAAGGAAACATATCTATTTTATGTTTTGTCAGTTTGTTGGCTAATTTGTATGAAAAATCGTACAAAAATGGATGATTAAAAAAAATGGCACCAAACCCACCCCCTAGACCAGGGGTGGGCAAACTCGGTCCTGAAGGGCCGGTGTCCTGCATAGTTTAGCTTCAACTCTAAGCAAACACACCTGAACATGCTAATCAGTGTCTCCAAGATCACTAATTATCTATAAGCAGGTGTGTTTGATCAGAGCTGGAGCTAAACTGTGCAGGACACCGGCCCTCCAGGACCGAGTTTGCCCACCCCTGCCCTAGACCCAAATGTCATTGGGAACTAAATTCATGAAAGATCGTACAAACTCAAATAAATTAGCCAATAAATTGAAAAAGCACACATTTCCATAAGAAAGCGTTGGAACATCAGGTAACAAAATTGTAATTGATATTTATTTCATTGCACAGAGTGATCATTTTACTTCACAAGACCTCAGTGCATCTTCAAGAGCCGCTTGTAGTAATTATTATTTGTTTTAAATATGTTTTTCAGAGTGATGGCACCCACTGACTTCCTTTATATGGATACCAGAGGACAACGGTTCCAGCTAAAAATCTTATTTACCGTCTACTGGAGATTAAAAGTACATTTTGGTTGCTGATTCCTACATTCTGGAAGGCCTGAGGGTAAATTAAGTAGTGTAAATGAACAGTTTTCGGGTGAAGTATCCCTTTAAAGCTGAATTCATCAGACATTGGTTGACAGTCAAAGTAGACAATGCTCTCAGGCAGCCAATGAACACTTCAGACTGACATTATGCCAATTTCTGACAAAACTATGTGTGTTTACGTAGAAATTAAGGCCATAATTGTTAATGACTTCAAAAGTAATTCTTTCTTTCGAGACAATAGCTCCATTAAGCATGCACTTTGATATTTAAAACACTCCAGTCCTTTTACTTCATAGCTACAATCATGCTACATATAAGATAATAACTGAATAAGGCATAAAAAGGACACTTTAATGTCAAATCCTTTGACTATATGTGATGACATCAGCAACTGCTGAGTTACCCATTATAAAGACTGCAGTATACAATTACGAAGTCCATTACATATAAACTCACATATATGCAAACCATCATGAAAGCATGTTGCTATAGCAACAAGCAGAGGAAAATGAGACTCTGTTGTCAACCTTTCCAATGTGACCGTGGATGTCTCAGGGCACTCTCTGCACTCAAAAACTGACAGACAGAGGAGCACAACGGAAAGAGGAATGCAGAGGTCACAGGAAATACTTTAACCGCCCAGGCATTCTGACAGTTAGCTATGAAGTAAGCTGGGCTAAAAATACCGTCAGCCACTGCTTTCCAAATGGAAAAAGTTATTGATTTGCTAGCATTAGGCTTTTGAGGAAAAATATTGTACTCAGTTGTGGTGAACAACATTGTTACACATTATAATGGTCCTAATCTAGTTTATTTACACTTTTCTACAACTGAACAAATAAAAATTGGTGGTTTTCAAACCAGGGTTAAAACTAATTATTTATGTAATAAATTAGAATAATATTTAATGTGACAGTTCTTTACACTCAAACCAAAATTGATCTGAAAATGTTTCTCTTTATACTACGTTTGAGCCCGATTCACACGGGGCTTCAGCATCAAAGCTTGACTGAGGGCATGTATGACGTTGGGGCTAACGCGGTCATCATAGCAGCTTCAGCCAATGAAAATTAGTCTGCAATCGGCTACTGTCCGAGCTGAGGTATTTGCATAAAGCGATCTGATTTGCTGATGCTTCTGTTGGTGCTTGAAAAGTTGAGAAAAGCAGCGGTGACGGATTCACAATTCAGTTCGGTAATGCTTGACGTCACTCATTTAAAGTGAATGGGAAGCGTTGATGCTGACGTTATAGTTTTCTCAGGCTGTGAATATCAGGTAATAAAGTTGTAATAATAAAGGTAATAAATATCAATGGTAATGAGCATAAAGGTAATAAATAAAGGTAATTTACTTTATATTTTATTTAATTATATTTAATATGACAGTATTTTACAATCAAACCAAAATTTATGTGAAAATGTTTCTCTTTATATTACATTTGTAGCATAACATTAAAATGTTTTAAAAATGTAAAAACAACAAAAAAGATACATATAGAGCAACGAAAAAGGCGAACCACTTGAAAGTTTTCAATTTCTATAAATTTGCAGATTTTTTTTTTGGAATGGGTTTGAATAAGCTATTAACATATGTATTCTTCAGAGAATTTACCAAAAAGTTTACAATAAAGAAAAAATATATGAATCCAGAGAAAATGACAATTTCCAAGTGGTCATTTTTTCAAAGCTGTTTATGTTAATAATAAAGCTATTATATTATTAAGAGTTTTTATATAATTTTAGTACTACATTTTCAACCATTTATTGGTATCCAACAATATATAATTATATTGTGATTGTGTACAGAGTATGAACTGTCATGATTTGCCAGAATTTGAATATTGGTGCACAATTTTGTGCCATCGGCGTAATCAAAACATTCTCTTACCAACATGCAGAGTCTCTTTAACATGTTGGATGCTGTTTGAATTATGATTTCATATATTTTTGCAATATCTCACGCAATGTTACGGTACAACATACACAACCTGACAAAAGTCTTGTCGCCTATCCAAATATTAGGAACAACAAATAATAACTTGACTTCTAGTTGATCATTTGGTATCAGAAGTGGCTAATATGAAAGACAAAAGACCTCTAGATTACGTTTATTTTACCAAAATAAAATAATATCATGGCTTGATTTTGAAATATTTAATTAGGACAGTAAGGTCTGACTTTGCTTAGACAAAAGTCTTGTCACTTAACAGAAATAATGTACTGTATAGAATATAAAGTCCTGGTGCAGTTGAAAGAGAATGAATATAGTGTACGACTCCCATCCTCTCTGCAATGACTCAAATAACTTATTAATAAAGTCATCTGAAATGGCAAAGAAAGTGTTCTTGCAGGACTTCCAGAGTTCATCAAGATTCTTTGGATTCATCTTCAATGCTTCTTCCTCCGTCTTACCCCAGACATGCTCAATAATGTTCATGTCTGGTGAGTGGGCTGGCCAATCCTGGAGCACCTTGACCTTCTTTGTTTTAAGGAACTTTGATGTGGAGGCTGAAGTATGAGAAGGAGCGCTATCCTGCTGAAGAATTTGCCCTCTCCAGTGATTTGTAATGTAATGGGCAGCACACAATGACCAGTCTTGATACCTCAGGCTGTTGATGTTGCCATCCACTCTGCAGATATCTCACATGCCCCATACTGAATATAACCCCAAACCATGATTTTTTCCATCACCAAACTTGACTGATTTCTATAAGAATCTTGGGTACTTGCAGGTTCCAATAGGTCTTCTGCAGTATTTGTGATGATTGGGATGCAGTTTAACAGATGGAAAAATCTACCTTCTGCCACTTTTCCAAATGATCAACTAGAAGTCAGGTTATTATTTGTTGCTCTTACAACTGGGATTGACGACAAGACTTTTGTCAGGTAGTGTATTAAGTGATTTGCTCTGTATCATAAAGCTGAGAAACACAGGCACTCCCCAAGGTCTACTCGCAGGTATTAAATAGCCGTCACACACACACTCTCCATCACCCGCCTGCTTTGCCACAGACACTCCACACACAAACACACACACAACTGAGGTGCGGTGCTGAGTACCGTGTGTGCTGCTGTAAGTGACTGAGCTGTCTGAAAGCCTTCTGGCAGTAGGAGCAGGTGTAGGGCTTGGCACCGCTGTGGATGCGGATGTGCTGGGCCAGGTAGCTGGTGTTAGCGAAGGATTTGGAGCAGTGCGGACACTGGTGAGCTTTCACCTCCGTGTGTGACTTGGAGTGCAGCTGCATGTCTGACTTACTGCAGAACGTCAAACCACACATCCGGCACCTACAGACAGAAAAACACACACAAACACACACACACACACCAAAGGGGACGACAAAGGGATGAGAGAGGAGGAAAACATGGGAGAGGGCAAAGTACGAATGAAAACAGGACAAAGAGAAAAGGAAAGTTACAAGCCTGATCCGTCAACAGTGTAAGGAGAAACGTGAGACGCGACAAACGGGCGAGAAAGAGACACAACACAAGCTGGAGGGTGAGAGAGAGAGAGATGCGGGTGGGAAATCGTAGACTCTGGCTTTAGAAAAAGTAAGACGAGAGGCCAGAAACGCGACAGGCGACAGGAGTGTGTGCGAGTTTGTGTGTGTGTAGCTGAGGCTGCACATGCTGCTGAGCAGAATAACACACAGTTTCTACTGAAGCACTGCATACAAGCAGGAGACGATTTGTGTGTGTGTGTGTTGGCCAGGAGGGCCATGCATGGCTGCAGTATGAAGATGAAGAGTGGCTCAGGAATCCCTGCCTCTGTCTTTGCCTCGTCTAATAGCTTGTAAGAAACACACACTGAGTGCATGCGGAGCTGTTGTTCATCTGCAAAGCCCTACCTGTATGTTTTGCCGCCTTCTTTCCCAGCGTGCCCTTCTTCTGGGGAGAGGCTGTAAGGGTGTGTAGAATGATGCTGCAGAGAAACAAAAAAATCTTATTAGAAAGAGTTCTATAAATGCAAGACTATACCCACACAAAGCCAGAGCTTTCCCTGTAGGATCTTTTGTTTTCTTCTTTCTAAAAAATGTACACAAAATGTAAATCTACACGCAGTTTTGTCTCAAAAATTACGTAAACAAAACCACTGAAACCAAGTCCAAATAATGCAGTATACATGACATCCGTATTTGGCGCTGTAATTTAGCCACAAAAACTCACTTAAAGACTAGTTTGCTTACACTTATCGTCATCGTTTTACTGGGATGTTTTTCAGCATTTATACACAAGCAAGATTCAGCGATGAAGCGTGTTTCCGTGTAACTTCATCAGCTCCAGGTATGTGAACAACAAGTGTGCCGATCTTATTGTTCGACCAGTTTCATAACATTGCGCATCAAAAAAAAAATAAAATAAATAAATGTTTTTTTTTAAAATGACGCTTTTACGCCTGACATCCTGCGCATTCATTCTGTGCCCTTTGTTTAGTCACGAGGTTTTAAATGTTGGTGAAAAAAAAAAATCAGCTAAAAAAATTGTCCCTGTGCGAGTTTAAAATGGAGAATAAAAATTTGAGCAGGTGCACAAACCTTCTGCACATTTAGTTTGCCTTGGTTTTTGTTGCTGTTATGATGTAATAGTATTTGACTAATGCCAAGTTTAGACTGCATGATTTTAGCCCCGATTTTGACTTTCCGACAGGTTTTGAGAAATCGCAGACAAATGCCTGAAATCACAGGCGAATCGGTGCTTGTTCACGTGAGTGACAATCACACAGTGTGAACTATCAAAGACGTGACCTGAGAGAATGGCTGATGAGTCGCCAACAACCGTAACATATTTGGCTTGCTAAACATCTGGAGATGTCAGCGATTCAAAATCATGCTGTGTGAAATGTGTTCTGATTGAAAATAACATCTGCGATTACCTACAGCCAATGAGAGAGCAGCATCCACGAGTATGGGTATCTGCAGGCCAGCGGGAGTATGGGAGAGAAGTTAAAAGTGCTTCTTTTCAGTCTATTTGGACCCAAGAATTGGAGGAAAAACTAGTGTAAATTTGGCAGGAGCACCCGTCTCTGTTTGACATGTCATCTGAGCAATACCGAAAAAGAAAAAAGTTTAAGAGAAATAGCTAATTCCTTTCAAAGCCAGGTGAGTAAAATAAGCTCATTTTATATCACACTAAAGACTTCTTTCTCATTATGTAGTTAATAACTAAAGCTATAGTACGTGAACTCACGTTGTTTCTCGCGTGTTTGTTTGTGAGATGTAGTTTGTGGACCAAGGCAAAGTTGTTTGTGATTCTTCCTGTGTAAAGTCATGCAGTGTCAAACCCCCTTGTCGTCGATCCATCTTTCAGTGTAAACACGGCAGCGACAGAATGCTACCCCAGATAGTCATGCAGTGTGAAAACATCTGTGACACACCTCTGAAAATCGTGCAGTGTGAACTCGGCATAAGATCAACACATGATGACATCATAGTATTACAAAATACATGGATTGGCTCTTTACATGAAAAGCCAAAGATGTCATATCAGATTTGTTCACTTTGGGATCTGATTAAAAACCAAAAAAGAAAGAAATAAAGAAAGAAAGAAAGATAGAAAAAAAAAACTTTGGTTTCAGCTGCCCAAAACTTCTGTCTGGCCAAAATGATACCCATTATGTAAAATTGAAACTACCGGTCAAAAGTTTTGGGTCAGTAGGATGTTTCAAAATAAGCTTCTCCTGCTCACCAAAGCTGCATTTATTTAATCAAAAATACAGTAAAATTGTGAAATGTTATTACCCTATAAAATAACTGTTCAAAAGTAGTTTATAATTTAATTTAATCATTTATTCCAGTAATTTTAAAGATGAATTTTCAGCTTCATTAGTCCAGTCTTCAGAGTCACATGAACCCTCAGAAATCACTCTAATATGAATTATTATTGCTATTATTATTATTATTAATGGTAATAGTAATAAAAGCAATAATGACTGTAGTAATAATTTCATTTAAAAATACATAAAATAAGTAATAAATAAATATTTAATAAATAAGTATTTAATTTTTTTTACATTTAATAAACGCCACCTTGATGAACAGAACCATTTTCTTTAAATTAATAAATAAAATAAATCATTTAAAAATAAAAGTAAAACTGACCCCAAACTTTTGACAGGTAGTGTATGTACACAGGGTATAAAACTTCTTTAAAATTATAGTCCATATACCATAAAATATTATTAATTTTGTAAGAAATTAATACATTAATTCAGTAAGGAGAACACATTAAATTAGTATCAGAAGTACAGGCATTGCTTAGCAGTGTATTGCGATCAAATAAATGCAGCCTTTCCAAAAAGTTCCTAAAACGTCTAACCAACCCCAAACTTGTTTTCATTTATCTGTGGCTGAGTTAACCACTTTTCTTTGCAGACAATGTAATTTAAAATCTTTTTTTCTGTTTGCATGGTTACCATACCTGTCCTGAAAGACCCAAAATCAAGGGATCTGTCCCAGTAGGAGAGCCAACTAGCGGGAGTGTTTCTTTCTTCTTTCTGCCCTGTTTAGAGGGTAATGGGATGATCACCGGTGAGCAGGGCAAGGAGTCATTTTTCTTGTCTAGATGAGACATGCCAAAAATTAAAAAATGCTTTATGTGACACAAAAGGCAGTTTAACCTCTAAATCGAATCATAAAATGTTTCTACTCCAGTTTGCTGTTTCATATGACAGATTATTTAAACATATATTAATACAAAAGCCATTACTAAAAGGTTAAATAACACACAATGTATAAATAGACAAATATGGTGCAACATACATAGAAAAATGTTCTTCTCTAGAGTCTCTCTCTGGAGTTTCTAGATTTCTCTAGTGAATTAAACAGCTGTGGTCACTGAATGAGTTGCCGGAGGTGTAAGTAATACTATGTGACATTTTGTTTACAAGTTGTCATCTCACATCAAACAAAATAAAATGGATTTAATGTCTAAATATTGGAAAGAATTTGAAAAATGCACAAAGAAAAAACTAAAAGAAACACAAAGCTGCCAGCAATTACGAATGGGAGGAGGGGTATAAATAATGCCTATGAGGAGTCATTCATGCCTCACCTGATACAGCATTAAATACAATTGGTCTTGGGATTTAAGACTTTAAATCAATTTGTTAAAAACTAGTAGAGTAGGTTCAGCATGTTAAGGTTAAAACAATGCTACATATGTGTACCAAACTGAAGGACCCATACCAAAAACATTTGGTCCAAATACTCCAAACATAACAAAAATATTATGTGTAATCATACAGTAAAAACAATTCAACCATGAGCATGTCTTTGTTGATGTAAAACCAGGTGCATTACCTGTCTGGACTGTTATCATGGACGGGTGTCCAGGAATAAGAGACTGAGCCGAAGACACCGGAGACACCAGGGTGACCAAACCCGCTAGAAAGAGTGAGGGAAGTGATAGAAGACTTATGAAAGTGAAAAGAATGAACATTAGTGCAAAGGCCACGTTTACACTAATATGTTTTAGTTTTAAAATCGTTTTAAAACGTCCACACTGGCGTTTTATCTAGCATTTCTGAAAAGCTCTCAGTCCACACTACACTGCTGAAAACGGACATCACGTGACCACACACGCTGTTTCAGCATATTCTCACGTCTGAGCTCCAGGCAGTCAGCGGGAGTTCTGAGCACACCTGCCCAGCTGAGAGCAGCCAAACGTCGGCCAGTCCATTCCGAATCTGCTGCTCGATCTCATCTCTCTGTAGTTGTTAAACACGACGTATAATTCATCTTATGAAGTAGACCTATATCTATGGCCTGGTTTATACTTCTGCGTCGGGTGATCGGCGTGACCCACGTAGCCGTGCATTTATACTTCTGCGTGCTGTTTGTGTTGCCCTGCAATAACACTTCCCAAATGCTAGCGGGCAGTAGGTGTTTATGTTACTCTGTATTGCGTTTCTTTGCTGATGTTTTGTTTTTACTGAACACTACTTTAATGTACAAGTAGCTCAAACTCGCTCATTTTGAGGCGGGAATCAGCGGTCATGCAACAACTTTAATCATAAGGTAAACATAAAACAACAGTCTCCATCTGGAGCTCCTTCATGGGACTCCACACTTGTCAACACTTGCTGCATTGGGCTTGTGGTCCCACCCACACTCATCAGCGGTACCAAGCCGACCAATCACAGAGCTTGTGCTGTGCCTCATTGTGATGTGTAGTAAAATTTGAGAGGTGTGCGTCAGCGTCGCCGACGGCCACGGCAAGGCATACGAGTGCGCTTGACACAGAAGTATAAATCAGCCTTAACCAGTCGGTCTTTTGAATCTATTAGCCTACTTGCCTTTATTTTCTGTATTGTATAAACTTATTATACTTCATACTTTTAGAATTACTATTGATTATCAATATAATAGCTTTCTGATTATTATATTCAGCAAAAAAAATGCCTATTTTGTATTTCACCATGTATTTCCTCTAACAATCTTTATTATATGCATATAGCCTGACATTAAGCACAAATTGGCAATGAAAATGAAAGGAGGCAGTTATTAGGCTCTGTTTTGTTATAAATTTGCATACAGTGAAGATGACGGTATAAATATGTACATGATGAATTAACATGACATAAAGAAATGTCTCTTTTAATATAAAAATTAAAAGGCATTGCTTTATGTCATGTTTTCATTTTATTGTTAAGATCGTAAAGCATTACACACAGCTGTTACATTTGAAGATTTACCCAATGTGTCCACACATCATCGAGAAATTGTTATAAACATGCAGTCTGAACTTACAAGGAAAGGATGCAAGTCAGAACTTTGTGAACTTGATATTGAGAATAAGCTCTAATCAGGTAGCGCGAACGTTGGCAGCCAACCTTCCGTTTTCAGATGTCTCCATTTTCTCCTATCCATACTGCCTTGAAGCAGCAGCGTTTTAAAACGAAAACAGCCTCATAAAACACTCTGTTTTCAGGCCTCGAAAACTCCAGCGTAGTGTGGCCGAATGGCGTAACCATAGCAAAACTTATGCATTTTAAAACTAAAACGTATAAGTGTAAACGGGGCCTAAATAAATAAAACCTTGTGACAGTGAGAAAATCATCGTAAACACACACACACATACAGTACCTGCCGTCATGATGCCAGAAGGTGGTACCGGC
This sequence comes from Danio aesculapii, assembly GCF_903798145.1. Taxonomy (NCBI): domain Eukaryota; kingdom Metazoa; phylum Chordata; class Actinopteri; order Cypriniformes; family Danionidae; genus Danio; species Danio aesculapii. The sequence continues at coordinate 34,120,447 of NC_079450.1, read as the reverse complement.
ACAACTGTGATACTGTGTGAGGAATGGGATGGTTGCACATGCTCCTGTTTTAGTGTTCTTGATGCTTCCATGGGACCCCCAGCGACCGCCACCACTGCTGTGGGGGGATAGTGGGCGGGGCCATGTGAGTATGTGGGGCTTTTGTCGTGACCAAGCTGCTCCTTTACTTTATTGAGAAACACGGCATTCTCAATCTGAAATTTAAACAAACCAAACTGAGTTAGATAAACATGGCCATATAAAACACATTATTTTTAAAAACAAAGAATATATATATAATTTTATTATTTAATTTGATTAAATATGCTAATTTGCTATTTAATATGCTAATCTGCTATATTTTTATTTAAATAATTAGCTATATTCATCTGTCTCTAATATATTATTTATCTGTCAAGAACACAGTGAAAACATTTATATTGTCAACAACTTTTTTTGGATCACACTTTATTTTAAGGTACAATTGTCATTATTAACACAAGCCATTAACAAAGACTTTAAGCTTAATAAGCTGTTTATTAATATTTGGGTTTTAAGCATTGGGTAGGATTGTGGATATAGTATAAGATCATACTTTATAAGTATTAATAAATGGCCAATATCTTTAAAAGAAGCAGCAATTAGCCAGTTGTTAATGGTGAGAATTGGTACTTAAACTAAAGTGCTAACCTTTTTAATAGATTTTTTTTAATGATTTATTCATGTAACGGTAAGGCTGAATCACTACTCCAGTGTTAACTAACAATACGATACTATAACTAACAATAATAATAAAAGAAATCATATAAATGATATATTATATTACTAGTTATTATGATCGTGTTATGTTGTTTGATTTATATATTTTTAAAGATGCACTAATATAAGGTTCAGTAAATTGTAAGTTGCCATCTATTGATAAGTGTGGGAAAATGTCTTTGTGTTTATCATTGTGCTTACCTGCCCCTGCACAGGAGACCAGAAGTATGAAGAGCTGAAATGCGAGTCCTCCATCACCCCTGACACAGGAAGATAAACAATTTGATAAGAAAAAATTACAATAAAATAAAACATAACCTGTGAACAGTTCAGATGCAAAAACCTCTAATGAGTAACTTTCTTCTACAATGAGCATTTTTCTCAGCCTCTAATGTTTATGTTCAGTTATTTCATGTTAAAAGCAACAAAAAAAACTATTCTTTGCCATAAAAATCTAATTACTTAATCAAGACATAGGAGCCTGAGAAAACGCTAATATAGAAAAACTTTTCAGATGGAACTCTTCATGTATTTTTCATGCACCTGTCAATTCTGAGATTTTGGGCTTAAACGGCGGCATCTTCAGTCATCTATTAAGTAAACATCCAAAATAGACTTTTACATGTTCCCTTTGTCGTACTTTATCAATTTATGTCTGCAGATTTCAATTACAATACAATAAAAAACGTTTACTGAAAATGAGTCTTTCTTCTAGCACAGACAGAGCGTCTCTACTTCTGAAGCACTTACATTCACAGACCATCATTGTTTGATTCATATCTATATTTTAAAGGTTTTTTTGTTCTTTCATAATTTGCCTGGTTATATATTAGAAATACTAAATGTTATTCTACCTAATATAAATACATATTTGGCTATTCGCAGCACTGTTTGAGTGATGATGACAGAGATTTCCAAAAACCCCTCAGTAAAAACGTTTGCCTTTTATGTTTAAAATTTCAAACTTGACTTCATCCAGCGTTAAGATTTTTTGTGTCAAAAATTAATGCATGATTTGGTAAATATTTACTGAAATAATTAGGGATGCTCCAATTGATCGGCTGAAGATCGGTATCGGCTGATCATCAAATTTTATGACTCGATCAGTATTTAGTACTCGCCAATCTGGCTGATCTGATAAATCGATCGCAGGTATTTGTTTACTGTTTTACACGCATAGGAAGATGCAGTCTGTGTTTTTGACAATATTGCAAGTTGACTAAAACCTGGCTGAAAATTTGAATGATATAAAAAACGTTAAAATAAATTTTAAAAACTTGAATTTTTAATAAATATACCTATTTTTGTAATATACTTATTGCAATAAATATGTATTTATAGTAGGGTTGTCGCGATACCATTAACCATGTTATGATACTATGCCAGCTGAAGTATCACAATACTGTAATTCATAACTCAAATTTTAAAAAAAATTGTCAGAAATTGTTCTCTTTATTCTCTATTTCCACCTGGGGATACTCTTCCCGAGTCCCTCAGACTAAGCGGCGCCACTGATTTGATCCAAGACCGGCGACGAGATGATCCCAAGGTTTCCATATCCTGGACCAGGCCGTATCCTGAGCAGCAGCTCTGGTGGTCTTGGAGGAGTGGAGAGCATGAGACTGTTCGCGATTCCTGTGACACTCCAGGAACAGATGAGTCTTCGCTGAGGTCCAGTTTCCAGCCTCCGGCACCTTGACTCCAGCTCCGCACAAAACGTTTGGCCAGAGGAGAAATGGTCGTGCCCATCTGAGCCTGGTTTCTCTCAAGGTATTTTAATACTTCACTTTTGCCAATTGGTAGTTTTTTCCTCGCCGCTGTCGCCAATGGCTTGCATGGTTCGGGATCTGAAGAGCTGCGCATCGATGGATTTTGTCTTCAGTGTTTGGACTCTCAGTAGTGATTATTAAACCACACTGAACTGAGCTAAACTGAACTGAACTTACACTCTGAAAACTGAACTGACACTGTTTTAATTTACTATGATCTTCTATGTGAAGCTGCTTTGACACAATCTACATTGTAAAAGTGCTATACAAATAAAGGTGAATTGAATTGAACTATATGAAGTGGTCAAAAATTGCTTCACTGTTTCCTGTTGCTATTTTGAGTTTTTCCATCTATTGTTTTTTTTTTGTCTTATCAGGTAACAATCCAACGTAATTCAAAACTTCACTTTGTAGGTCGTACTTTTTAAGAGATTGTCATGGTTGTTGTACCTACTAAATCATATTGACAGAAACAGAAATGAAGCGATGTGCGTTCGAACTGCAGCTTCAGAAACCGTGCAATAGGCTACTCTAAAAGGTGCAAATTCTACACAGTTTTGCAACCTTAACGGGCTCCACGGACTATTAAAATAAAATGGTATATTGTTGCTCAAATAAGTGAGCATTTTAGTGACTTTTCCACATGCAACGATATCTATAGTAGATAAACCGTTAATGACGATACACTACCATTTACAAATACGGTGGCACCACCAGTATTTTGGAGCCATAGTATCGCCACAGTACCAGTAAACCGTGAAACTCTAATTCATAGGTGTGTAATTTAACATCTTAAGCATCAAATATGCGCTCCAAACTTTTTCTTTATTTAAACACGTTGAGTTCTTCTTTCATCGTTTGCAGTGTTTATAAACTGCTTTGTTAGTCATTTTTCTTACCATGTTTTTATCTGTATTATCTATTGTTTTCTGTAAAGCTGCTTCTGACCATGGCATGGCCACACTAAATGGTTTTAAGAGACATGTTTAAAGAATTAGTGCAACATACTTCATTTATTATCTTAGATAAGAAGAGATCTCCACTTAAGTATCATACTTGGAAGGAAAATGTGCTTTATGCATTATAAAACTTGAAGCATCAGAATCAGTACTCTGTATTGGCCGATCACCATGACAAGGAATCAGTACTCTGTATCAATAGAGATAAAGATGGTTTTATGTTCGCACGTTGGAACTTTTTTCCTTAATATCATTTCAGACAAGTATTATTTGCAATGTATTGACAGCCAATGACTATCAAAGTACAACATTGTTCACAGTGAGTTAAATATTGCTAATGTCTAATTGTGCTAATGACATTTTCAGGTCATATTTACATGCAATTTCAGACACAATATTCAGATTAGCATGGTAAACAATATAGGGAACGTGAAATGAACGAATAAGCGAATATAAAACCAATTTTACCTCAAATATGTATGCAGTATGGCTGCAAAGATCAGATCTGGTCAGAGCATCACTAGAAATAATGCCTACAATGAACATTTTGGAGAACTTAGTACAAAAAAAATCTGCAATTCCTAATGTAATCAATTAACTAGGGAAGTATGATGATTACTATTAGGTTTTTAAAATCCAATTCACCTCCAGTGTCTATAAGAAAGCGCAAATGTATATTTCAGAAATGAAGAATTTTAATAACTCGTTTATTTATGGAACTGGAGAGCACGACTGGTGTGTAGTAGGACATATACAGGAAGGTCTGGTCTAACGTTAAATCATAACACTACTTATAGTCATTGTTCCAACAAACAAACCAATTCGCATTAGCACCTTGTTATAAACTCCATGTGCGACTCTAACCCTTCCTAACACATAATATCTTCCCATCACTTCACTCGCGGGTCTCTGTGCTCGGGTTATAACATTACAGATGGCGGGTTTATACAGAAGCTCCGGCTGCAATTTATCACTTTGTTACAGAGGAGAGAATGAGCTGTGCTTTGTTCTTCTTTAAATGTGATAAAAAGCTGAATTGTGTGTTTCACCATAATAGAGCATATTCAAAATATATATATTTGCAAATAAGCCATTAAATCTAAATATCTGAATATAATTGACAGGCTGAGGCGAATCTACTGTGCGATAACAGAAGCGGACGGACAGCCCACAGAATGACGTGACCCGTGCATTCACTCCACTGCCTGGTAAAATAAAAAAGGAAAGGCGAAAAAACGATAGAAAAAAACAGAACAAGTGGGAAAAAAACGTCGACGCTGGGACCGAGGCGGTTTTACGCAGACTTCCGGCACATGAGTGTCGACAATCGGGCGACAGCAGCGCCAGCGGCTCCCATCAACAGCCGAAAACAAGCTTCAAAGTGGAAAATAAAGACTGGTTACCAGCTCTCAAGACTTTTGCGTCACCCGCCGGGGATTTCCTCCGATCGGGGTAGTTTGTGAAGTCTTTCTGAACCCGCCCGATTGTAGAATTTCAATTAGTTTTTTTTTCTTCCCTTGTGTTTTTTTTCTATTTTTTTTCTTTTCTTACGGAGTTGGCCGAACTGTCTACACAGCACTTCCTCCCGAACAGCACGAACGCTGCTTGTGCGTCCTGACGTAATTTCCGCCCAGTAAGGTCAAACCAGTCCAACATTTTGTTTTGGACGAGTTTGGATAATATTGCGAAAACAAAGATTTAGGTCTTGAGTTCCCTGTTTGCAAAATTCATATTGTTAATTATTGTTTGCAAATACCCACAGATTAGATTTTGTTGTTTAAAGTTGCGTTACAGTAATTGATAAAGTATATTAAAAGAGAATATTACGCAGGGTACAAATGTTATGGGCTGTAAATACATTGTGCTTAAATATAAATTAAATTCTTACCTGTATTACATATATGAATGTTTTATTTATTTTTTACTTTTAAATAAACATAATCCCTTTAATAATCAGGGGGCGCCACAGAAGAATAAACCGCCAACTTATGCAGCACATGCCCTTCCAGCCGCAACCCAGCACTGGGAAACATCCATACACTCTCATTTACACACAAACACAATGGACAATTTGGTTTAATTCACCTAGAGCAAATGTTTTTGGACTGAGGGGGAAACCGGAGCAAGCGAACACACAAACTTCACACAAATTTGCCAATTGACCCAGCCGGGGCTCAAACCAGCGACCTTCTTGCTGTGAGGTGACAGTGCTACCCACTGCGCCACTGTGTCACCTTGACAAAACTTGCTTTGGCAAATATAATATGATAATGATATGATAATAATGTTTATTAGAACCCAGCAGAGTTTGACACCTGTGGTCTACACATCTGACAAAGAGAAGAATGTTTCAATAAACAATGTTTACATTTTTATAAGAAATACCTGGCATGGGTGAATCTGTTAGTAATTGTACGTAGTAACTTTATGAAAAACTTTAAGAATTTTTAAAGAGTCTGCGCCAATAGCCTGGTTAGTGCGTCGACATATAGCACCCAGGTGCACACGGCGACCCGAGTTTGGTTCCTGGCACGAGGCCCTTTGCTGATCCTTTCCCTCTCTCTGCTCCCTATACTTTACTGTCTGTAAATCTCCACTGTCCTGTCATTAAAGGTGAAAACCCCTAAAAGATAATAATAAAAAAGAATTTTTAAAGAGTGAACACATTAGGTTACAAACATACAATAACCATGGAAATGACAGGGATTTTTTTTTGCAGTGATGGGTTGCAGCTGGAAGGGCATTCGCTGCATAAAACATATGCTGGATAAGTTGGTGGTTCATTCCACTGTGGCGACTCCAGATTAATAATGGGACTAAGCTGAAAAGAAAATGAATTATAGGAATTTTACAATTTTTAATTCAATATTTGTGTTCATTTTAAAAAACTGACTAGGCTGCCGTCAAGCTATGGACAGAAAACAAGTCCCTTTCAATTTTGAAGGAGACTTGGGAGCAATGTAAAGACACTGTAGTTATTTGTTTTTAGTATTTTTACAGCAACATATTCAGCTTTTTTATTGTGTATAATAAACAAAGATGTTTAAGATAATTTAAAAAATACACAAAAGTATCAAATAAAAAGGAAATGTTCCCTTTTTACATTTTTTTGTTTATTTTTTATTAATATGGTCAATTTGGGGTTATTACATATGCCATAATGGTTTAGTACTGTTGTATTTCTGTATGCATTTGTACTAAATAATGTAAGAACTGACTGTATTTTTGTATTTCTGAATTTCAATAAAAAGATCCCCCAATCAAACCACATTCAGATATTTTGAGACATTTTGTACAGCAGAAAGTGTCATTACGTTCTACGTGTCAGAGATAATAAATGTAATTTATATAAACAACGACAAGCCACACTAGCAGCATGTAATGATAAACAAGAAATTGACAAGTAACCATTCGCTAAATCCACGCGATGTCGCCAGAGAGATTCAGACGTGTTTCCTTTAGATGAGGTCCGTTAGCCGTAGCTGATTTCCGGCTGATGAGGTCCGTGTGTGTTACACGTCTGCATACTGTATCCGCGAGTGAAGTGTGCAGTAAAATAACAACAAACCCGTTAACCCTTAACTATACTTTCCACCGTGGATTAAACTCATATAAAACATCGATAAATGCACGCAGCTTTAACACATAGCCAGTGCTATTCGAGGAACCCCCTGCAGTTTGAATCCTATCGGCTCTGGGTCTGTGTTTACACTTCATTCAGATGGGGGAGGTCAGGAAACTTCAGAAGAAGTTAAGGCAAATTGAGAACTTGGAGATAAAAATCTCCCTCACTCCAGAGGAAAAAATAAAGGTACATATTTATCATGCTCTTCCTCTTAACTAACATGAAATATTTGTGTGTTTCTGCTGCACCCAGAACAGTGCAGAAATGTTCAATCTTGTTCACTTCAGAGCTTCATATTTCCTTGTTTGCACCTACTTTGTATTAAGTGACTTTAATTACAATTTACTTACTTTTTAATAACGTTTATTCACTTACTGTATACATTTAATGGTTTTTAAATTGTACTTTTATTTAAATATGCTTGTATGTTAATATCGTCACCTTGGAATTATAAGTTTCTATCTGCATTCTGAATGATTTTGAGATATTGAGCTTCAAAGTTTTGGCACTCCATATAGCAAACAGTATGTGTGTAACATTTGTTTTTTTAAATATAAAGTCCTAAAATTTATAAAACTTATAAAAAAACACCATAATGTAAATAAGTTGTCATTTATTGAGAATATGTCAATAACTTAATTCTGACAAATGTCAGATAGAACCTTATAATTCTAAGGTGACGATATGTAATCAATTTCTCTAAATGCATTTAATTTCTCTAATTGCATTTAATTTAATTAATTTCTCTAATTGCAATTGTTGATCAATCGCTTACACCATAAACATTACTTATACCACCAAAAACTGTCCACAACCTTACACGTATCCCACTCCTTCAATAAAATATGCAATAAAATATGAAGTAAATAGCATTTATTTTCTATTTAAGTTCAGCCGAAACTGAAGATTCTGTCATCATTTTCTCACACTTCAGTTGTTACAAACCTGTTTGACTTTCTTCATTCTGTTGAAAACAAAAGTAAATATTTTTAAGAAAGCTGGAAACCCATAGCGACTGTCATTCAATGTTGAGAAAAGTTATTTTTGAAAGTAATTTATTACAATATTAAGTTGCACCAAAAAAAAGTAACTAGTAATGCTTCACATTACTTTTGACTTACTTTTTCTTACCGGACCGAGGTTTGATCTCTTGCAGAACTTTTTTTCTTCTTGTATCTTGTATACACTGTATAACCTACACCTTCATTTACCTTTCAGAAACGCATACAAATATAATAATCAAGGATAATGTTATCTTTTGACAACTTCCTAACCCCAGAGCTATACATGTCGTAAATACAGATTATTAAAAGTTTAAAGCAACGTGTTTTCTACTTCTGTACTTTTTGTCTAATTAAGTTAAATCACTGTCCACTGAGACTATCCCCTTTTCCGTTTCTTCCATATGTTCAAAATAATGTACACATTCTCTCATTGAGTGTTAAGCTTTCATTGATTGTTTGATTGATATATTCATTCATTAATTTTCACCTGCTTTTCCGGGGCCGGTTCGCGGGGGCAGCAGTTCAGGAGAGAACCCGAGACTTTCCTTTTTCCAGACACTTCCTCCAGCTCCTCCGAGGGGATCCTGAGGCATTCCCAGGCCAGCCGAGAGACATAGTCCCTCCAGCCTGTCCTGGGTTTTCCCCGAGGCCTCCTCCCTGTGGGACATGCCTGTAACACCTCCCTAAGTAGGCATCTAGGTGACATCCGAAACAGATGCCCAAGCCACCTCAGCTGACTTCTATCGATGTGGAGGAGCAGCAGCTCTACTCCGAGCTCCTCCCGGGTGACAGAGCTCCTCACCTTATCTATAAGGGTGTGCCCTGCCACCCTGCGAAGGAAACTCATTTCAGCTGCTTGTATCCAAGGACTTGTCCTTTCGGTCATGACCCAAAGTTCAGGGCCATAGATGAGAGCAGGAACATAGATTGACCAGTAAATTCGAGAGCTTTGCCTTTTAGTTCAGCTCCTTCTGTACCACAACAGACTGATACATTGACCGCGTTACTGCTGCCGCTGCACCAATCCACCTATCAATCTCAAATTCCAGCCTTCCCTCACTCCTGAACAAAACACAATGATACTTGAACTCCTCCACTTAGGGTAAGGTCTTTCCTCCAAACTGGAGATGGCACCTTTTTCCGGTGGAGCACCATTGCCTCGGACTTGGAGGTGCTGAGACTCATCCCACCCGCATCACACTAGACAGCAAACCACCCCAGTTCATGCTGAAGATCCATGTCCGATGAAGCCAACAGAACAACATCGTCTGCGAATCCTGTGGTCCCCGAACCGGAACCCATCCGGCCCACGGCTGCGCATAGAAGTTCTGTCCATAACAATATTAACAGAATTGGGGACAAAGGGCAGCCCTGCCGGAGTCCAACATGCACTGGAAACAAGTCTGACTTATTGCCGGCAATGCAAACCAAAATCCTGCTCTGTTCATTCAATTCAATTCAATTCAATTCACCTTTATTTGTATAGCGCTTATACAATGTAGATTGTGTCAAAGCAGCTTCACATAAAAGGTCACAGTAAATAGGAACAGTGTAGTTCAGTTTGTAGTGTTTAAGTTCAGTTCAGTTGAGCTCAGTTCAGTGTGGTTTAATAATCACTACTGAGAGTCCAAATACTGAAGAGCAAATCCAACGATGCGCAGCTCTACAGATCCCGAACCATGCAAGCCAGTGGCGACAGCGGAGAGGGAAAAAAAACTTCACTAAAGGCGGAAGTGAAGAAAAAAAACCTTGAGAGAAACCAGGCTCAGTTGGGCACGACCATTTTAATTTCTCCGCTGGCCAAACGTCTTGTGCAGAGCTGCAGTCTCATACAGGGACAAGACGGCCTTTAACAGAGACCCTCTGATCCCATACTCCCAGAGCACCTACCACAGAATGCCAAGAGGGACACGGTCAAATGCCTTCTCCAAGTCCACGAAAAACACGTTATGCTACGTTACACTTAATTAAACTAGAAAAAACTCACATTACATTAAAAAAGTAGCTCAAATATTATTAAAATTTTTTTTTAAGTAATGCAATACTCGTTAAGGCTGATGTATACTTCTGCATCAAGCGCACACGTATGGTTGGGCGCAGCCTTCGCGCGGTCGGATACCCCTCGCCATGGCTGTCGCTGATGCGCACCTCTCAAAAAATGTAACTACACGTCGCAACAATACGTAGAGCAAGCTCTGTGATTGGTCTGCCCCTTAGCGGTGATGAGTGTGGGCAGTGCTGAGAGCTGCGAGCCTCGACGGAGCGAGTGTTTACAAGTGTTAAGTCCTGTACAGGAGCTCCAGATGGAAACTTTTATTTTGTGTTTACCTCATGATTAAAGTTGTTGCACGTCCTCCGGTTCACGCCTCTAAATGAGTAGTTTTAGCTATTTCTACATTAAGGTAGCATTTAGAAAAAACAAACCTGCTGCCAGCTAGTGTTTTCGGAACAGCACGCATAAGTATAAATACCCCCAAGATTGCTGACATCCAACATATTTTTTGACCACAGGAAGTCAGTGGTTACAGGTTTTCAGCATTCTTCAAAATATCTCCTTTTGTGTTTAACAGAATAAAGAAACTCATAAAGGTTTGAAACCAATTGAGTGTGAGTAAATAGTGCGCACATTTTAATTTTAGGTGATCTATCCCACTAAATAGGCCACTAAATATAAAACAGACCACAATCCCTCATGAAAGTTTTACTGAATGACAATACACATTTCTAAGAATAATTCATGTATTTATATTTTCATAATTCAGATTTAGTCCTATATTTGTAAATCTCTGATCTTTCACTCTTGGTAGGTCTCGAAGAAGGTGGAGCTTCGATCCAGATTGGCTGAACTTCTGCTGCAGCTTTCTGGCCCCCAGCAAACTCAAGGGATTGTGGGAAAAGAGGAGGATAGAATGAAAAGACAAGTGTAAGAATGAGCGACTAGGCAGGGAATGAGGGAGGGAGAGAGGGAGGGAGGAAGGGAGCGAGACGGACGGAGTGCGTGAGATTAAACTCCAGCTTTCTGCCTTTGGCTAGTCGTCCGCTCTCTGGCGCCTAGGCAGTATTGATTCATCATATTTCTTTTAAGAAAAGTCTACCCTTGAACTCCCACACTCGGGCTTTCTGTCTGATGCTTTGTTATTTAATAATATACTTGCTACTACACATGTATAACAAGACAACAGTGCTTTGTTTAACACCTATGGACAGGCGTGAGAATAATTCACAGTGGTTGTTGATGTTTGTTTTTCACGCTAGCGAGGAGGTCACAGAGCAACATGTTGGCCACCGTCCTGCGCTAAAGATTGCACGAGAGGAAAGACGTGAGAATGAAGCAAGCGACGGAAACCAGACAGATGGCAGAGGAGAAACGAATCTCCCCGTCAGCCTCACTGAAGAAGAACAAGAAGGTCAAATTAGCACAGTAATCACACACACAATTACAGTTCCTCGTGCAGATGTTGATTATAAGCCTGCTTGTCTTTCACAGGAAGTTCTGCCTTATGGCTGTCTCGTGCAGCGATATAACAGATGGTTAGTTTATCTGCATTTGCAGGAGAGAGAAGGGGAAAAAAGATGACCTCAGTTTATGTGAAACTGTTTGTTTTTCTATATACGTTGCAGATGCTGAATTCAGATCTCGCAAACAAACTTGGGAAAAGGCTAAGTTTCGTCTCAGAGCTCTGGAGGGCCACAGTGACATCATCACCTGTGCGGTTGCTGTTGACAATCTTGTGATTTCTGGAAGGTACTGGAGACTTATGAGGGAATTAATGTTATTTATGACTCGAAAGGCCCGTTCACAGCAGGGGTGATTAAAAAATAAATAAAATAAAGAAACTATCTACCAATAAAGGATAAACAATGAAGAAACTCTGTAGTTCTAAAATGAATGCATCACAATAAGCATACTTTGCATAATAATACAAATCTGTCATCATAAAATTAAAAGGTGGGATGTGTATCCTCTAGAATCAGTAATGCACTTTACATTTAAATGTAAAAGGCACATATTTTAACTTCTTTTCAAGATTTAATATGAGTCTTTTGTGTCTCCGGAATGTGTCTGTAAAGTTTCAGCTCAAAATACCCATCAGATTATTTATTATAGGTTTATAAATCTGGGAAATTTGTTATAACCTTGTAGCTGTTTTTGTTGCCTGTGCCTTTAATGCGAATGAGCTGGTTTTCCTTGCTCACTGTTTCTCTGTGCGTGTCAGAGCAGTAGCCTTCATGTAAATAAACAACACAGTGACAGACAAGAATGAAGCAGATCTCCCTTACTAAATTAAGAACTTTCCCAACGGTTATTTGTTATATTTGTTGTGGAGTTAATTCAAGCCTTTCTGCAATGATGAGTTACACACAATATCATTATAAAGATATAATTGTATTGACACTATGTGGCAGTGGTGATAAATTACAGCAATTTTACTGTATTTATTACAAACATACACTGTTTTAGGAACATTTTAAACTTGTAAAACTCCTTCTTGATCGCATTTGATGATTGATGATCACAGCGAGCTGAACAGATCTTTTAATCCCAGTTACTTTGCCCATGTACTGCCTTGTGGATGTGATTATACATGCTACTACGGAGACTGTCAATCAATTTGGTGGGCGGGGAAATCGCACTCCTACGACGTTGCAGCGGGCCTCAAAATGGGAGGGATTTGGATCCTATTTTAACATCAGGAAATTAAAATGAAGATTGTGGACACACTGTACCTGCACACAGTTCTGTCCAAACAGCTTCCAAAAGAGGATTTTTTAAAATCATAGGTGGCCTTTAAATGTTTAAATAGTTTTTATAAATATATTTAACTTAGTTTTGAATTCAAACTAACTACCAACTGGGGTAAGAAATATTTTATAATTATTATTTTATTTATGATAAAATAAATATTTGAATTTATAACATTGATCAAATGTGATAGTAACGAGTTTTAAATTTCATTGTGTTGAAGTTTTGTTGAAATTGAAATTCTGCTCATCACAAAATAATGCAAAAAAATGTATCACAGTAGCACCACCTTTCTCTACGTATTTAATAATTGATTTTCTTTCCTGAGGACCAGATTGGTGTATTAGAATAATTGTAATAACAACTAGTGATAGAGTTATTTTGCATTTAAAAGAAGTGCAGAATCCACACCAATAAAGCATATTTTATATGATACTAATTAGTTATATATTTCAAAATGAGGTTGTGCATCTTTATAATTGAGAATGTTTTTATTAAATTTCAAGGTAGAATTATAATTTTAATAGAATGAATAGTTCAAATGCAATTAATAGCACAAACATATTGAAATGTGTATTTTTATTCAGCAAGCAATTAACTGAATGAAAAGTGATCACTATTACTTATCTAATAAATTATATAAATACGTTTTAAACATTTATATTTTAAACAACATTGATTTTCAACATTGTTAATAAGAAAAATGTTTCTTGAGGTCCATATTCGCATGCTAACATAGAAGCTCTGTGTATCTGAAATTTTTTTCAGAAACAGATTTTGGTTTTTTATTTCTAGCTGATGAATATTAAAAACATCGACTGTCAGTCAGAATTAAAAGTATTTAATTAAAAGTATTTAAGACAGCAGACGACAAAACTGCAGAATGCATTTTGACTAAACAGAACCTTATCATGCACTGTCTAATGTAGTTATTCTTATAGTTACTTTTGCAGTTTTCATTCTTGATGTAAACGGGTCTTAACCGACTGTTATATTAATTGCTGGCAAACTGTTAACATCACTCTCTGCTTCTCACTCTGCTTTTCTCCTACTGTTTCCACCAATTTAAGTCGAGACACAACGGTTAAAGTGTGGCATGTTCCCACGGCAACAGAGCAGCGCAATTTGGGAGGTCACAGCGGTGGAGTCACCTGTCTGTGTGCACCACCTCCAGAGTCCTGCAGGAGACTAGGTATATACACACATACACAAGCACACACATGCACAAACCCACAGTCATACACATATATACACTCCCTTTCACACACATGCATTTACATACACAAGACACATATGCACTCACTCACATACACACAAACACACTCACATACTCAAACACACTCATCCATATAAAGACGGACTCATACATGGACACGCATGCACTCGCATACACACACATCCAATCAAACACATGCATGCAATTATTGAATTATTCCTCTACGAGATTCTTCTAAAATGCTGATTCATCTAGTAGTGAAACATGAAGTCTTTATGAGTGAGTTACTAAATCATTAACCAGTTTAATCCCACTGCTCACACTTTGTGACTGTCATTTTTCTTATTTTTGGAAGCTTAAAGTTTTGTTGGCTTTGGGCAAGAAATTCAACTCTTGAATGTAAAAAATAGCCTGAATGTGCTTCATGTAACATGACCACAGCAGCTTACAGTACATACTTTCTGCTTGCATATCTAGATGTAAGAGGTGTAAATTTATTATCGGCCACAAATGTGATGGATAGTTAAACACATTGGCTGCGTCCGAAACCGCCTACTACTCAGTAGGTACTGCATTTGAATTTAAACGTACTACTCGGCCGTTAGAAAAGTATGTTCTATACAGTATGAATGTGTAAAGTATGAATGGAATTCGGACGTACTAGTTTAGTTAGAAGGCTAGTTAAGTTCTGTAATGGGTAAATATAACAGTAAAATCTTAGGGATGTTGTAGCACCTCAGGTATGTTCCCGTCTTATTGAATAATTAATTAAATCCTTAATTCAAACAATTAGTTCAAAACAGCGATTTGATTCGATTTGAAATTATGCAAAAGTCCTAACAACACGCTACGTGATGAGATTTGCAGTGATAAGCAGTTGGTCTGTTTGCACCGGACAAAACACGACAGAAATTATTAGAAGCACAGAATAGTACACTCACTGCACTCCAACGAAATTGTAAGGATCTAATTAATACATATTAAGTCTTTTTAACATGATTAAATGTAGATGCCGAATCACTGATATGTGTTGGCTTGCACTGAGTCACAGTTCTAAAGGTCAATTTCAAATGGTTTATTTTATTTTCAAGATCTGAGGTGAACTATCTGCTGCTGCTTTCAGTAGTATGGCAATAAATGTCATGTAAAATAACATTTAAACTCACATGCAAGAAATAGAAGCCATTTCTAATATATCAATTAAAAGTGTTGGTCAGAACAAAAACTGCTTTTAATATGGAGAATATTCCTTCTATCATGTGCCGTTGCTGGTATTTAGAACACAGTTTAAATCAGCCTTAAATCAGCCCTTAGGCTCAATAGTCAGGCACACTCCTGTTGGTGTTGTCAATATAGCAACCTGCACTTGCATCTGTTTTGATCCAGAAGTGCAATACCTAGTTCAACCACTGGGTGTCAATCTTACATACTGCACCTTTAATTCCAATTTGATTATATTCAAATTTTGTTTTAGTAAATTACAAGGTAATTTGTGAGAGAATGGTGATCTTTATTTTCAGAAAGAAAAAGAAAAAAATCCCAATTCTCGGTTTATCAAGAATCATGCATCTTTAAGTGGCACTGTCTCAAAGCGTGAAAGTGAAGAATAATTGATCCTGTTGACGGGTCCAGCCGCTTGATACAGATGCATCAAGCACAATTGTTCATTCATCTTTTATGCCCTCTCTCTCTCCTTTCTCCCACCTCTTTTGTTGCAGCTACTCATGTCCTCCTTCCCATCTGTCCCTTTTGCTCTCCATCACTCCCTGTCTTGCTGTTTTGACAGCGCATTTGTTCTTCACATCCTTTGTCCTTAGTTCTCCTTTGCTCGTGTCCTGCGGTCACTCTTTTTTTCTGCTCATTGTCTGCTCTCACTGTTTCTTGATCTGCTTTTTTTTTACGCAGCACGTGCATTCGACTTGGCTGACAAGGAAAGATTTGTCCTAAGTGGTTCCACAGACTGTTGTGTGAAAATTTGGGCTTTGAGCTCGGGTGAGTGTTTCCCTCAGCAAACATTCCGAATGTGCTATTTTTAATGACACTGATCTGTCATCATATTTTGGAAATGAAGGTTATGAGGCTTCAGAATTAAGTTGAGAATGTACTTTATGTTCCAAGACAGATAACCTTGATAAACCATGTTACTGTGATAAAATTAATTATCTGGGAAAAATGTAATCTATAAAATGTATTTTATAAAGTTGCCAAGGGCATTTTTGTCATTTGACAAAACCAAAACTAAAGGAAAAACTATAGCAAATAAATGCACCATAAGATGAAATAAAAGCCCTGACAAACTAACAACACATAAAATAATTATCAAAACTTTAACTGAAATGTTAAAAGAAAATATTTTAATAAAAATGGTATTTCAAGCTATTGTTAAAAATACCCCAGTTACATATATACAACAGTTCTGTCTGGTTCTTGAAACAGATATTCTGCCGTAACAGCACACGTACTGCCCCTTCACCCGCATACAGCAACAAGCAGAGGACACACTACAGTTTGACAAATATTGCTGCTGTTGGACAACATGATGTACTTTTGAGGCTTTTTTAGTTAAGAAGTAGTTGTTTAGATTGCAACTATGCAGTTTAATTATAAGGATAGTACCTATTTTAAATATTTATAATCTTTGAGAGACAGCGCGTCGGCGACCATTAGTCTGTCATTGAACAGACCAAAGAGGCGCACATGATGGCGACAGAGACCACATAATAAGCCCTTAGAGTAGGAAGAATACAGTGTAAATTTAAACTTACAGCTGATCAAATCATTATAAAACAGGGAAGTGAGTTTCTAAGTCGATCTCTCTCTTTTGTATTTTGTAGTTCTGTATTTATATCATAGTAATTGTGTGAGATCTTAAAGTCTTAAAACCAAAGATGGCCATCTGTTTTTAATGAGTCTCCTGTTTTCACTACTGCAGACTAGTTCAGTAAGCAGAAAGAAAGAAGAAATGCCTGCACGTGTTTAGCGTTTCTCCTTATCACAAACACAACAGTAATCTGATAGTGATTATAGCCTTATAATCTTAAAATGTCAGCAAAATCACCTGTTTTGTCATCACTTCAGATATTATGCTAGAGAGTCATTCAAATACTAGCTCTAAAGTGACGTGTGTAAATGAGCAACGATTCTTGCTGTTCTGACGTCAGCTGCAGATGTGAATGAATAGTGGAAGAAAGTAGTTCCTCTTACGAAAGGATTTTGAGACCTCCTATATATATATATATATATATATATATATATATATATATATATATATATATATATATATATATATATATATATATATATATATATATATAAATGAGCAATATCACACAAGTAGCAGTGCGCTGTGGCTGTCATAACATAGTCATTACTGGTGGGACACTAAGGCATGAATCCCACCATTGCCAATATACAGCCACATCGCATTGCTAGTCGTGTGATATTGCTCATATATATATATTGCTTTTTGATTTTTAATTTCTTAGTTTTGATTTGAGTTAAATGAAAACATTTGTTTAATTAAAATTGTTTATTTCAATTATTTATTTTATAAAAGGTCTGATGAATGTTATTTCAAATTTCAAAATGTTTAAGGGCTCCTATTTGACCTCTTTTACAAGGTGTCTTTGGGGTCTCCAGAATGTTTCTGTAAAGTTTTAGCTCAAAATACCCATCAGATTATTTATTATATAATGTAGAACTTGCCCATTTTGAGCTCAGAGCAAAGTGTAGCTGTTGTTCTAGCCTGTGCCTTTAATTTTAAATGAGCTAGTTCTCCCCGCCCACTGTTCCCACACGTGAGTCTGTTTCTCATGGATTACGTCAGATAAACAGCAGTCAGCAACAGAGGCAGACATGTATGAAACAGAAATCCAGCTCATTAGTCAAAAATACCAAGTAAGTTATATTTAGTAAGATGAGTCAAACATGCAGAGTTTTAAAACTCATTCTTGAGGTGCAGCTGATTACAGAGAATTGGAACAGATCTTTTAATCCCAGTTTCTTTGCAAATCATGTTCTGTGGATATGTTTATATGTGTTACTAAAGAAACATGTTAATATGCAGCTGTCAATCAATTTGGTGGTGGAAAGAAACCGCACTCCTACAAAATAGATGGAATTTGGATCCTATTTTGATGTCAGCAAATTAAAAAAGAGACTTGTGTTTATATCACTCCAACATGACTGTAGACACACTATACCAACACACAGTTTACACACCTTTAATGCTACATATTGCTACAACTGTGTGGTCGTAGCTAAATTTTTGACATAATCAGCATATTCAAATGTTAAGATGAGTATTTTATTTTCATAAAACTATTTAAATGAATGCAGAGTGTTGTTTGTTGTAAAACGACTAATTAGTTGAGGAAAAACATATCTTGAATATCAGCAAATAAAACAGGCATAATTAATCCAATACGTGTTGTAATTATGAATGCTTTGTTGCAAAATGTATTAAACAAAGGAATTCCACCAGGCTAAAAGTTTTTAAATCGCATTTCCTTAATCTCCTTCCAAATCATTTCTAGTTCAACATTTTGTGACTATGAGCAATAAGATTGACATTAACATTCAGGAATCCACAATGAATTGTGCTAAAATAAATGATACTGACTGTACACTAGATTTGCTAACATAATAGTTGCCATGTGTTCAGAACATCCATTAGCTGAATCTCAGGAATAAGATCATTATGTAACTAGAGAGGGCACTCACTCTTTTTTTGGACACCACAGCTCTTTTCATCCCTTGCCGATGAGGGTGAATTAAAGCGATTGTTGAAAAATGAAAGTGGTTCCAAGCATTTATGAATTACTTTTTTTCTGTAGAGCACAAAAAGATGATATTTCAGAGAATGTTGGGTAGCCATCAGCTATATTTCGGTCCACCTATTTTTATGTACATTTTGGAATGTTGCATAATTTTTGCAATTTTGTTCGATATGTGATGTAATTTCAACTTAAACATGAAGACAGGGCGGGAAAAAGAGTAGCTTCTGCCATTTTAAAAAAGCCGCCAATAGCTTTTCGTTTTTATCACAGCTCTGCCAGTGAGAGTGGTTGAGCTCAAGCGCATCAAATGAAAAGTAAATGAGAAGCGTCTTGAGGGGGCGGGGCATGTTGGATATTACAGAGTATTTGATTGGTCTTAAGGTTTGATGCGAAACTGAAGTATAAGGTGTTCTCAAGTAAATTGGTGATCCATTAAGGTGGAAGTGACAATCTGCAAGCTTTGGAAATTTATGTCTTCTAAATGTAAACTTCAGCTCTGTTTTGTTGCACACCAGCTTATAGATATCAATAAGACTTACAGACTGATACTAACATCAAAAAAAAACTTTACGTTGCACATCAAAAATGTCATTTAATTTTGTTTTAAAGGGCACCTATGATAAAATCACCTTTTGGAAGTCATATTGGGCGATTAAAAAGACTATAAGTCTATTTTTTTATTTCCTGACGTTAAAATATCCAAATCTCTCCCATTTTGAGGCCCACCACAATGTGATGTAGGAGTGCGGTTTCCCTGCCCACCGAATTGATTGACAGCCGCGCATTAACATGTCTCCAGGACAGGACGTGCGCAAAGAAACCGGAATTAAAACTGGGATCTGTTTGTGATCATTAGTCGTCATCATCAAATGTGATCAAGAATGAGTTTTACAAGTTTAAAATGTTTTTAAAACAGTGCATGTTTGTAATGAATTACAGCGTTTTTTTAAAATCGGGTTTATTTTGTACATTAACATAACGGATATCTATACAGCAGTGGATAATAACATGTATTCTGTCACATTTACCGTGCAAAAACAGTGCAAAGTTAAATGAACGCACTGTATGTGTGCACGTGAACTTTGTAACGACATTGTGTGTGACTCATCGTCGCAGAAAGGCTTGAATTAACTCCACAAGAAATACATCAAATACTCATTGGTAAAGTTCTTACTGTAGTATTTCACTGTAGTAGTCACTGTGCTGTTTATCTGACATTGCCGAGGAGATTGAGACTCTCTGACAGGCACTTGGTAACAGTGGGTGGGGAGAACTAGCATTAAAGGCACAGGCCACAACAGCTACATTGTGTTCAGTGCAGAAAATTCCAATATTCTGAAAGGTATAATAAATAATATGAGGGGTGTTTTGAGCTGAAACTGCACAGACACACACTGAAGACACAGAAAACTTATCTTAAATCTTGAAAAAGGGGTAAAATAGGTGCCATTTAACAGATAATGTTATAGGAAAAATGGCCTCGGGATAACAGCATGTGTTTACAGCATTAATTGACAAACCATTAATTTTAGAATGACCATGTTTTGGTCATTCTAAAATGCCTCAGCCAAAGTCCGTCATCAAAGGTGGTTCGGTATTATTACCTCCAGAACTGACTTGAGCGGCTGTGCTCACAAAGAGAAATCTCACGTCTCTAAAAGTCACTGTTTCTCATTGTGTTTCGTCTTCATCTTCTGAGGCACAGGTAATTTGTCATATAATAAAAAAGGCCCACAGTGGCTTCACTTACTGCAGCAAATTCTATTTTTATTTTTGTTATTTGGTACCAGTTTATTAGAAAACAACGATTTTGTACTCTTTGACTCATTGGGTGGAAACGATGCTTCATTTGTAAATGTTTTATGCGATATTCCTGTTTTTACTTGTCTCATACTAAACTTAACATAGTTAATGGCATCAATAGCAGGAATAAAAATCGACTATGGATGTCACTAGCTACGTTTCCATCCACCTATTGTCTGTGCTCCGCATCTCACACCTTCAAACACCACCGCGTGTTCACTGCGTGTCAGGATTGTCTTCTGAGGCGCAAGTCATTTATTAAATGAAGAAAAGATTCACGCAACTTTTCTTATAGCAGCAAATTCCATTTTTACTGTTGATATTTGGCACCAGTTAATCGGCAAGTGACGATTTTGTTCACTTTGACTTGTTGGATGGAAACGCTGCTTTATTCGCAATAATCCAGTTTTGCACATAAAGTTAATTTGCATTTTTGGATGGAAAATAGCTAATGCTACCAGTTTTCAACATTCTTTATGTTCGACAGAAAAAAGAAACTCATAGTTTCTTCAAGTAAAGGATGAGTAAATGAGGGCAGAATTTACATTTTTGAGTGAACTGTCCCTTTAAATGAGTTAAAGGGCCCTATCACACACCTGGTGCAATAAGGCGCAAGAAGTGTTTGTTGCGTTTTGTTGCTATTTTCAGACCAGCCGACTCTAATTTTCACGTTTTTCACCACGTTGTTTGAATAGCAAACCCATTTGCGCTGCTTTGTGGTGTGTGTGCAGGTCTAAATTAGAGGTGTGTTAAGGCGCATTGTTGGTGCATTGCTATTGGTCGCCATTGACCATATAAAAGCCGATCTAAAGTCCAGCACAGAGCACATTATATAGTTATGCACCTATGTGGGTTCGAACGCTTACACATTGCTTAATACACACAGGATGAACAGTAATACACAAATATCTTTACTTATGAATAAAATTAAAGGAATAAAATGTTACAAAAAATATTCTTTTCTACATAAATATAAAAAACCACTACCTCTATGCCTCATCTTGGGAGGGCCTTTTTCAGTTTATTCATGCTAATTTGCATTTGTATAGTTTTGTATAATATTAATATTAGTAGTATTATTTATTATATGCATATTTATATTTGTTTTAATAAAAACAAGTTTAGATTTGTCCACCTGTCAGTTCTGGAGATGTATCCATCACCATATGGTGCATAAGAATTATTGTTCTCAGTAAGTATCGTTATTATTGTTCATTTATTCATTCGCTGGAAATAAGAATTGAATTTAGAAATGGTTTTGAAACAAATATTTGTGCAAACTACATTAAATGTGTGAGGGGATGGATGTCGTCAGTGAAGTGCATACAACACTGCTTCCTTATCCATGAAAGTAAAGAGTAAAAGTAAAGTAAAGAGAAAGTAAAGAGGCCGAATGGAGGAGGCTTGTTCTTTATCCACGCGCTGCAGATAATCTGTTTAACTGTTTTCTTGCTAGAGAAGTGTTCAGTTTTTCCACTTGCAAAGTCCGTCATGTAAATAGCAAATGCACCATGGCGTGATGTGACTGACTCTTAAAGGGAATAGGAGATGAGTCTCTGATTGGTTTAATGCATGTTATGCTCAAAACACACCCATAACTCATTAAGAGAATAAGCACAACCCTGTTAGACCATGCGCCGGGGCACAGAACGTATTTTTCCGTCCTTAATAGCAAAAGTGGATTCGGACACGCCCTTAATGCTTTTGCACCATGCGCTTTAGACTTTGTGCCTAGATTGTTAAAATAGAGCCCAAAGTGTTAATTTGGACTTACATCATGTGGATTTTGTTGTTCCTACAGGCCAGTGTGTTAAATCCATCTACACTTTCAATGCCGTCACAAGCCTGTGCTTCATTCCCGAAGGAGAGGGTTTCATTGTGACTGGTTCAGGTAGGTATCTGCGCATGTGTGTGTGTGTGAGGGCAAGTTGACCATGCCTTGCGTCAGTCTCCTCATATCAGGTGCATCTGTGAGCCTCTGTGTTATTGATCTTGCTCTAGATGCTGGGAAGCTGCAGGTGTGGAGCTGGAGCTCGCTGGAGAACTGGCTGTCAGTGAACGCACACCTGGACGCAGTCACCACACTACAGGTGGGCGAGCGCCATGGCAACAGAACTGCTCCGGCATCTAGAACTTTCTCGGTCTGCCCTTTAGAGCAGCACATGTTTTAAAAAATAAATGGGAAAAAAAGAAAAGATTGTGCCTCCGCTCAGAGCCGCAGCTTTGCTTGTAGAGGAAATCCCTCGGGGATGCTCTTCCTTCTCGGGCGATCTTTAAACACAGTCAAAAGTTCAGTGGGATGTACAAGCTGCTAAATGCCAAACATTTTTCTTATGCAGTTGGTGTCTGCTCCTACCGAGTGAATAATTAATACAAAGAAGACTGTGAAATAAAAATGCTAGTTCATGCTCGTTAATGACTAAAGTTTATTACTGATTTTCAAATAATTTGTAACACATTTTATCTTTGATAAACAGAATTCATTTCAAATAGAAATCTAATTCATTCATTCATTTTCTTTTCGGCTTAGTCCCTTTATTAATCTGGGGTCGCCACAGTGGAATAAAACCACCAACTTATCCAGCATATGTTTAACGCAGCGGATACCCTTCCTGCAACCCATCACTGGGAAACACCCATACACACTCATTCGTACACATACACTACGGTCAATTTAAGCATACCCAATTCACCTTTTCACATGTCTTTGGACTTGTGGGGGAAACCGGAGAACTCAGAGGAAACCCATACGAACACGTGGAGAACAATAATAATAATAATAATAATAATAATAAACTAAATAAATTTTAATTTAAAAAGTTTTAAACTATTTAATGGTGGTATTTAGGGGTGCATCAGATGGTGTTCTATATTTTTGATTATTTATTTTTAGACAACAGTAAGTGACATTTTGTTGAGTGTGTTTTTATAATTCATCCTTGGCTAGCCAAGTCCTGTGATGAGTAGGCATGTAATCATTTACACATAATTCGATTCATGATTTTGCAATTTGATTTTTAAAAATGAGATTGTAGATGATAAAGTTGTCCTTTTAGTTCGGCTAGTGAAAATGAAATATGATAAAATTAAATCGAAATTTGTAAACAAATCCCAAATCAAATTGATTACAGTGCTTCATTTATAAACACTACTTTAACATGTATCTCTCAGAGGCTAATTAACAGAAATGCCATGCAAACTTTTCTAAAGACGGTCAGTTCTCCGTAGAGATTCATTTATGTAATCTACTCCAACTGTATCGCAATTTGTTTGGCATTTCAACAGATTTGAATCATCACCTATTTTAATTGTTTTTGTACATGTTTTTCAAAGTTTAATTTATTTTTTGTGATCATTATATCCCTAGTAATGGGTAAATTTGACCCAAAAACCATGAGTATGTTGTGGCACCTAAGGCACATTCCCATCTTATTAAAAATTTTTATCAAATCTTCCCTTCAAACAATTCGTTAAAAATGGCTGATTCATTTAAAAATGAGTCTTTAAGAATGAATCTAAAACAGATTCATTCTGGAAGGAGACATCGCGGTTTTGCTCTGAGATTCACAAATGTTTTTTGGTGGCTATGTTTGAACTTTTGTGAAATCATTATATGCAAAACAGAAAAAAAACCAGACAATATTGTCTCTAAAATATAACTCGCTCAATAATAACTTCTTGTTTGATGAACTGTTATATTAAACCAATATCGCATTTACTTTTTGTTTATACTACACTTTTATAAGCGTATTATATATTTTTATTAGTACCGCTTATTAGACTCTAGTAAATCGCAGTTAATCTCATCTCACTTAATCAATATTTGATAAAAGCAGCCCTCATATGAAGATTTCTAAGGGCATCACATTAAAACATGCATGATCTGACCCACATTTCTTGTTTTCATTTAATTAATTATACAAAATAAACATTAAATTGACACCCTGAAACACTCTTGTCAGCATAATCCTAAAAAAGATCTCCCATCAAGCCCAATACTTTGTCAATTCTGCATCTTATGAAGCATTTCACAGGGATATGCTTGGTTCTCTAACACAGTGTTTACCAACTCTGTTCCTGAAAGTACACCAACAGTCCACATTTTCAACCTCGCCCTAATCAAACACACCTGAATCAACTCATCAGAACATAAGAAGAGCCTCCAAAACCTGAAGTTAATGGGTCAGATAAGGGAGACGTCCAAAATACAGTTGAAACCAGAAGTTTACATACACTCTATAAAAAGGCACATAACCATTTAAAAAAGTCAGATGTTAATGTGACTAAACCTGTTCTCTTTTAGGTAAATTAGGATTAGCAATTTGTTTCTGTTTGGCTTAATAGCAGAATAATGAGAGAGATATTTTGAGAAATTGTTATAACTTTTCTTGAAAGTCAAGTTTACATCCAATAAGATTATTGTGCCTCTGAAAAAGCTCAGATGATGGTGTCAAGGTTTTGGAAGTTTCTGATTGGCTAATTGACAACATTTGAGTTAATTGAAGGCACAACTGTGGAATAGTATTTAAGGAAAACCTCAAACACACTGCTTCCATTTGTGACAACATGTGAAAATCAACAAGCCAGAATCAACAAAAAAGGCAGATTACAGTGTTACATTTGGAGGACAAAGGGGAAAGCTTACAAGCCTAGGAACATTATCCCAACTGTGAAGTATGGGGGAGGCAGCATCATGTTGTGGGGCTGTTTTGCTGCAGGAGGGACTGGTCCGCTTCACAGCATAGATGGCATCATGAAGAAAGAACATATGTAGAAATACTAAAGCAACATCTCAAGACATCAGCCAGGAAATTAAAACTTGGCCACAAATGGGTCTTTCAAACAGACCATGACCCTAAGCAAACTGCCAAATTAGTTAAAATGTGCTTTAAGGACAACAGAGTGAATGTTTTGGAGTGGCCATCACAAAGCCCTGATCTCAATCCTATAGAAAAATTGAGGGCAGAGTTGAAAAAGCTTGTGCAAGCAAGACAGCCTACAAATCTGACTCAGTTACACTAGTTCTGTCACGAGGAAAGGGCCAAAATTCCTGCAAACTATTGTGAGAAGCTTGTAAAAGGATACCTAAAACATTTGAGCAAAGTTATACAGTTTAAAAGCAAAGCTAAAAAAATACATGTATGTAAGCTTTTGACGACTTGTCTAGAAATAAATAAATAAATAAATAAAAAATAAATAAATTCTCCCCCCAAAAAATCTCTCATTATTCTGGCATTTAGCATTATTCTAATCATCGGTAATCTTAACAGACCTAAAATAGTAAATGTTTAGTATGATTTACCATCAGACATTTAAAAAAAAATGGTTATGTTCCTTTTTTTAGAGTGTATGTAAACTTCTGGTTTCAACTGTATGCACTGTTGGTGTGCCTGCAGGAACAGGGTTGGGAAACACTGCTCTAGCATATAAATATTTTACACCCCCCTCTGGACTTGCATTCTTTTACTTATTGCTATTTATCCAAGCAGGACAATATAATATATGGACACCAACATAAATATATATATATATATAGAAGTGTTTACGAGGCTGTGAGAAGAATCTGAACACTGTAGCATCAAACAGCAGTGATTCTCCTTCCATATTTAATACTGTTAGTTGGCACGAGTTGTCATGGAAACACAGTGGCATTTACTCTCAGTTCTCTCCACAGTCCCAGGGTCCTCTGGTGTTCAGCGGCTCGGCGGAGGGAAGTGTGTGTGTGTGGGAGGTGTGCGATGAAGGGCCGGAGCCCCTGCGCAGGCTGCACCTCTGGGGGCCCGAGGTCACGGGGTGTGGAGGGGAAGACGGGCTCAACGGAAGGCTGGTTCTCAGCCCCCGCGGGGATCGTGTGTTTCTCTCATGTGGGAAGGCCAGCATACGAATTCTGAATTGGAGGACAGGTAATATACTGAATCCGATCAATTTAAAATATGAATTAGTTTTATGTTTAGTAATATTATTTGATAAATAATTCATATAACTTTGGATTTCATATGGATGTAATATATAGTTTTTTGTATTACTGTAAAAATTACTGTAATACAATACTGGAAAAACAGTATCATTGTGATCCATTGTTGCATTTCTAAATAGTAGTTTCTACTTTAGCATATTTTACAATATAAGGTATTTCTGTAATGGCGAATCTGAATTTTCAGCATCAATACTCTCATCTCATGTCACGTGATCATTTCTAATATGCTGATTGGGTCCTCAAGAAACATTTTTTGGTAACAATACTTTTGATGATCGTGGTTAATGTAAAACTCAACATTTATTAATGCATTTTCATTCATTTTCCTTCGGCTTAGGCCTTGTTTACACTAATACATTTTAGTTTTAAAGGGCACCTATGGTGAAAAATCTACTTTTCAAGCTGTTTGGACAGACATATGTGTAGGTATAGTGTATAGACCGTCATATTGGGGTGATATAAACACACTCAGTCCTTTTTTTTTTCAATTTAACAACATAAAAACGATGGACCAATTGGAGCAGTTTTCAGACCGACTGCAACTTGGCGTAGGAGTGCGGTCCCCCCGCCCACCAATATTGATTGACAGCTGTGTATTAACATTTCCCAGTAGTCACGTGTATAATCATATCAACAAGACAGGACGAGTGCAAAGCAACCGGAAATAAAAGGTCTGTTCAGTTTGCTAGGATCATCAATCATCATCAAGTGTGATCATGAGTGAGTTTTACAAGTTTAACAGGTGTTTAAATCAGTGCATGTTTGTAATGAATTACAGCGATTTACTTCAGCTTTACTTCATCAGCACGGCCGCGTGTCAGAACAATTATAAAGGAAGACGCTTCAATCGCAGTTTGTGGACGTTAAATCAGGTTTATTTTGTACATTAACATAACAGATATCCATACAGCAGTGGAGATTAACCTGTATCCTGTCACATTTGCTATGCAAAACCAGTGCAAAGCTAAATGCGCACGCTGTCTGTGTGTGTATCTGTGTGTGCGCGTTGTACTGTAAACAAAACGTTGTACTGTGCACTGTAAACAAAAACGTTGTTTTAAAACTATAAGTGTAAACGGGGCCTTGGTCCCTTTATTCATCAGGGGTCACCACAGCGGAATGAACCACCAACTTATCCAGCATATGTTTTACACAGCCAATACCCTTCCCGCTGCAACCCAGAACTGGGAAACACCCACACACAAACATCATTTATACTCTGGTCAATTTAGTTTATTCAATTCACCTGTACCACAAGTCTTTGGATGGAGCATCCAGCGAAAACCCACACAAACACGAGGAGAACATGCAAACTCCACACAGAAATGCCAACTGATCCAGCTGGCACTTGAACCAGTGACGTTCTTGCTCTGAGGCGACAGTGCTAACCACTGAGCCAATGTGTCGCCTAATGCATTTTTAAATGTTTTATCTTTGAAAATTACTTCATTACTGCACTGTAAACAAACCTAAATGGTATTTTCTTATTTGACATTAATACAGATTAATGCCATAAAACTCTAAACATTTGTTTTCTAATTAGAAAATTCTGCAAAAAACTTATCTTATATCTTGCTCTCCACACTATAAATAATACTCTCTCTCTCTACACTTTACAAAATGCAGGGTTCCACACAATCGATTTGTGTCAGGACAACTTGAAGGAATTAATTAACTTATTAGTGTTTACAAATTTAAGTGGATTGAACATAAAACAATTAGTTGTCCCCTAAAAACTCAAGAATTGTGTTGTTTCATCTCAATTTAAAGATGTAGTTGGAACAAATAGCAAACATCATTTTTTGAGTGTATACAGTACTTGTTCTTACCCCTTAGTTTTCTTTACATTTTTAATTTCAGTGTTATTAAATGTTTTTTAATCACGTTTTGTCCACATTGTCATAATGACATATCAAAAACAAATTGTGAGAATGTATCATAAATACTTACTCCCAGTTTATATTGAAGTTGATATTTAGCCACACCATGTTAGTGTTTCGTAACATCTAATTTTTACAAGGTGGGTCATTAGCCCAACGCTCAACCCCCAACCTAGAGGACCAGGACATATACACTACGGCCAATTTAGCTTAGCCAATTCAACTATAGCGCATGTCTTTGGGCTTGTGGGTGAAACTGGAGCACCCGGAGGAAACCCACACGAACATAGGGAGAACATGCAAACTCCACACAGAAATGCCAACTGACCCAGCCGGGGCTCAAACCAGCGGCCCTTTTGCTGTGAGGCGGCAGGGCTACCCACTCCGCCACCGTGCCATGTATCATAAATACAACACTGAAATAATTATATTGCATAACTATTCATACTCTTTCTATGACACTTGAAATATAGCTCAGGAGCACACCAGCTTCATCTTTAAAATGTTTTTGCCCTTCAAATGAAGTTAACCTGCGGTTATTTCAGTTGACTGGTACTAATTCGTAGAGGCAGACACTTGTCTATATAAGGTCTAACCGCAGCATATTAGGACACAAAACAAAACAAAACAGCCAGAGCTGCAATTTAACCACAATTAAACATTGACAGTCCTCATCCAACCTGACAAAACTTGACAAAAGCTACAGAAAAGGATGGCAAAAAACTCTAAATGCAAATATGAAAAGCTTCGATTTTTTTTCAAGCTGAAATTTTGCCAAAGGCGCTTCTTCTAAGTTCTGAGCTAAAGCTATGAATACTTACGCATTGCAATTATTTGAGTTTTTATTTGTATTAATATCATGACCATTACAATATCAATATTTGATCAAAGCAAGCCTCAAATGAAGACATTTTAAAGACTCAGAAGCACAGAAGAATAGAGCAGCATTTCTTTTTATCAAATCAATCACACCAAATTATTACGTTAAACCGACAGCCTAATAATCCTTTGTCAACATCATCTGATGATCTGCCATCAACACCGATATTTAGTCAACCTCCCGTTTTATGAAGCACTTCTAATGGATATGCTGGATTCTCTAGCAGTCAATTTTTTACAACCCCCACTGGACCTTCATTTGTTCTTTGACTCAGGGCTATTTAACAGATTTATTAGTGGAATACATCTTGACTGAGTGTATTCGCTCAGAGCTGATAATATCATCTGTGCTAAAGTCCCAATGGCTCAGCGAACACAGGCAGAAGTGGGGGCTCTTTACCCTGGGGGCACGCACACACACAGACACACACACACAAAACATTTTAATCCCTTTTCCTCACAGGATGTTTGTGCCGAAGGCCATTATGTCAAGAAAATAACAACCTGTAAACAATTACATCAGATAAATCACAGTTACTGCTAGGAACGCACTACATGATGTGACGCTCTAATCGAGAGCGCTGAGATTCATAATGACGCCAGTTCATCAAACAACACCAAGCAGAAGCTCACGATGAAATAATGAGCTTCTTACAGACTGAAAAAACGTTTTTATTAACGACTGAATGTACACAGCAAAGTGGGCAAGCTATTGACAGACTAAGAAAAGGAGGCTATAAATACAGAGATTATGGGAGTGTAATTAATTTCGTTCACGGCTTATTTCAGAGAATGAATGGTAGAGAAATGTTTCTAATGATGCGGCTTTGCATTATCCAATTATTTGGCAGGCGTGATGACCAGGCTAGCCAATCACAGCAGCACTGCCGGAGTCACAGATTGCGTCAATCAAATCCCCGGTCTTTTGATCGCCTCATGTTTTGATCTCGCAAACGGAGAGAGCACAATAAACCGTGAGTGACTTGTTTTTGACACCTCTCAAAGTGTAAAACCTCAATATAATATAATATAATATAATATAATATAATATAATATAATATAATATAATATAATATAATATAATATAATATAATATAATATAATATAATATAATATAATAATGTATAATATAATCAGTCTTTTTCTTTCTCTCAGTGTTCTCACTTCCCCAGTGCAAGTACCTGGTTTCGCTCACTTCTTCAGATCTTCCCAGGATTCTGTGCTTTGCTGCGTGGCTGACCGCAAGCGGAGACCATCGTTGGGTGACAGGGGGTCGTGACCTCATTGTTTGGGAGCAGCTTCCAGGAACTTTTAAAAAGAGGTGTGTTTTATTAGATATAGTGGATGGTATCAATTTTGGCCTCGTTTCCAACTGGTGTTAATGTTTATAGTGATTCATTCAAAAGTGGTCAGCTGAGACGCATTACTGTTTCCACCTGGATTTAACATGTTCAAATGCATCTCTTGTGTCCTCTTGTGTTTGGATTTTATTGAGACTCTTTGTTTTTATTTCTTTACGCTCTACATTACTTGCGCTAAAGGGCTCAGTGTGACGCACAAGAACTGTTGAATGACCCAACCAATGACGTGGAGCTAATGAGTAAGCAGAAAATCAACGCATTAGCCAATATCCAATCCAAATTTCACACAGTATCAGGGGCGTAGCAACCAGGGGGGATACGTCCCCCTCACTTTTAGAGCCAGACCATTTAGAGACAGGTGATTAATAATTATATGAATGTATGATATCATACAGCCGTTCCCCCCACTTTTAAAATGTCCGCTACGCCCCTGCACAGTATTACTGATCAATTTCTGTAAGATTACTGGAAATACTTTAACGGTAAATAATAAAAATACACCATTTACAAAATTTTGCCAGTTTACTGGTTATGTTGCAATTTTGCGCTTTGGAATGCGTTTTAGGGTATTTTTACAAGTTTACACAGGTAGCTAGCTCTCTGCAACTCTCACATAATCTCACAAGATTGGAAAATCGTTGCCTGGTCTGATGAGTCTCGATTTTTGCTGCGACATTCGGATGGTAGGGTCAGAATTTGGCCTCAACAACATGAAAGCATGGCTCCATCCTGCCTTGTATCAACAGTTCAGGCTGGTGGTCATGGTGTAATGTTGTGGGGGATATTTTCTTGGCACACTTTGCACCCATTAGTACCAATTGATCATCGTGTCAATGCCACAGCCTACCAGAGTATTGTTGCTGACCATGTCCATCCCTTTATGACCACAGTGTACCCATCTTCTGATGGCTACTTCCAGCATGATAATGCGCCATGTCATTAAGCGCGAATCATCTCAGACTGGTTTCTTGAACATGACAATGAGTTCACTGTACCCAAATGGCCTCCACAGTCACTAGAGCTCAATCCAATAGAGCACCATGGATGTGCAGCTGACAAATCTGCAGCAAAGGCAATATGCTATCATGTCAATATGGACCAAAATCTCTGAGGGATATTTCCAGTAGCTTGTTGAATCTGTGCCACGAAGGATTAAGGCAGTTCTGAAGGAAAAAGGGTACTAGTAAGGTGTACCTAATAAAGTGACCGGCGAGTGTATACTACATAACTTACACACTACTCCATATATTGATATTTCATTTTTGAGAAAAAACTAAAGGAGAGATACTTTGGAAACCAGAACAGAAGAGAAGGATGAGAGTTAAACATTACAAAATGTGGTTGTGAAGTATTGTAGTCCAATGAGATTTAAACTTTGCCATTTGAAATTGTAAGCTTTGTTTAAATGGGAAAACCCAAAAAGCACAGTGTTCTCTTAAAAGTCCTGCCACATATTTCATATTAATATTCAACATATTTTTGCAGCAATCAGAGCAGAAAACAAATTCTGCTGGTTTCTGCATTGATTTTCTAGTTGTCTCTTGCACATTAATATCTAAGTTTTGCAATCTTATTCCAGAATGTTACATTGAAAGATCAGAAAAAGCCGATACGTTCACCCGCCCATTGACCCTCCTCTCAAAGAAATCAGGAAAGTGGTCGATGGTGGAGAAAAGAGATGGATTAAAATGCCAGATGTAAACAGGAATGTGTTTGCCTCGTGCATCTCAAACTGACTTCCTCAAGCTGATGTATTTCGCAAAGCCCTTCTGCCCGTGCCCAAACCCTTCGCAATCTACTTTGTATAATGTATTACTGTATATCAATTCATAGACATCTCCTGACTCACAGTTACTAATATAAGACGCTCTGCTCAATGTTTCATTTAGTCAGTATATCAATATGTACATCAGTAATGAGATACTGGCTGGAATATAGTATCTTTGGGATGCTTATTAATGAGAAGTCTGCAGGAACGCTTCAGGCATAGTTTAATTGACAATGGGAAACATAGCTCACATCGAGCTCTGGATGCTGAGCCAGTGATCACATTGTGGAGAAGAAAAAATATATATTGATTTTTGTGACTACATTTCGGGAGAGCTGCGGGTCTCAACTGGTGGGTTATGGAGAAAAAAAGATGTTACATGCAAATAATCAAATCCAACCAGCCATATAATTCTGCACATTTAGATCAGCAAAAAAATTAGGTTCTTACTTCTTAGGTTTTTAAAAGGAAGAGAAAATGATTCCCGTATCTTTTGTTGTTTTTGTCAAAGACATCAAGGCTTCAGTATTTTGGCGGTTAATCTGTCACTTGGAAGATAGCCAGATTAGACAGATGCCAGCATTTCATGGCAATATTAATATCAGTGCTTAATTTCAAGGACATTTTCATTTACATTTGACACTGTTGATGGAAACATTAAACTCGCATACGCTGCTTTTGTAATATTATCCGGTCTCATTGTTTGGTCTTTTTGCTGGCTTTACTGTGGTTTTGGACACTTTTTAGTGGTTTAAACTGAGTCCAAACTGTGTATCTAGATAAACCAGCTTAACACTAACCTGGCCAGGCTTGAAAATCAGTTTGATGGCTTTTTTAACCCTTATGTGCAGAAGGATTTTTGTTGACGAATCTTATTTTAACAGATATTTTGAAAAAATGCTTTGAAATTTTTAAAGAACTCAACGATACACTCTTGGCAAATTCACTACCCTTTTGTTATGTTCGGGATGGAAACATCCACTGAATTTAACTGCTGTAAAAATGCATCAGATTAATTTGTTTTTTTTCAATTCTTTTTTGCGTAAATCTGTTAATCAACCTCAGTCCTGATCAAAACTATTAAATTGTTTAGAAAATTACAGGATTTTAACTCTTTAATTGCCAAATTAATAAATTAGGTGAAAAACATACAACCCAAATGATGTATTTTTGTGGACTGGATTTGTTTTATTTTTTATCAAAGTCTTGGACAGGTGAAACAACATTGTCTTTAATGCATTGTTTTTGATTGATTTTCTCCCTTATTTACTGTTGGTGGCTGTTTAGCCCCATTGACTTCCATTATAACCACATTTTTTTGATTACAAAACCATGACACCATTTAATCATGCATTTTTGATTGTTGGTGGTTTTCCTGTTGGGAAGAGGTGAAATTTGTCATTTTTACTGTTGATCATCAGTTGGCACCATTAACCCTTGAGATAGGCCTGAGCAAAAAAACAAAACAAAACTTTGTTTCTGGATTTTATATGGAGTAAAACAGCAAATTAAAGTGTGTGTATGTGAGTGTGTGAGTGTGACCTTTACGCACTTACCTTGATGTGTCTGAGAAAATCTAAATATGCATCTCAGCTCTCAGAACTATATGGAGTAAATAAAAACAAAGTCTGTGTATTTTATCACCATCAAATGTGGTTATAATGGAAATCAATGGGGCAAAATCAGCCACCAACAGTAAATTGGGGAGAAAAAATGAAAATTAACAATGCATCTAAGCCAATGTTGTTACTAATCATTCACATGTCCAAGACTGTGATAAAAGGTAAAAAATCCAGTCCACAATTACTTTTTATATTGAAAATACGACATTTTGTGTGTTTTTTTCACCAAATCAGTGACATCATTTGTGAACTTGCCAATTAAAGAGAAAATCCTGTAATTTTCTAAACAATTTAGTAGTTTTGATCAGGACTTGATTAACAGATTTATACAAAAAAACAAACATTAAAAACTATTTATCTGATGCATTTTTACAGCAGTTTAATTCAGTGAATGTTTTCTTATTTAACATAACAAAAGGGTAGTAAATTTGAACAGTGCACAAGGGTTAAACTGCAGTAAACAATTTTGTGCTTTGCTGGTTCACCACTTGTTTTCAACTCAAAAGCAAAAGTAGCAGAATTTTCATCCAATATTTGGCACTTAATCTGCCACTTGAAAACTGGCCAACTTAGCAGATGTCACCATTTGATGAAAATAATAATATTACATTTTATGTTTGTACACACTGCCCACAAAACTATTTTAAATGAACTAACCTTCCAGCCTGTTTTTTTAACAGTAGTTTTGAGAACAATCTAGTTATTCATTTTAGGAACATCTAAGCTAAACCATCTAAACACCAATTTGGTCATGCTTGAAGACCATATTAAATAATCCATAGCCAGTTTATACTGGTGTGCCCAGAAAGAAGACCAGATTAAGCTAGCTATACCAGTTTATGCTGGTTTGGAGTGATAGTTCATCCAAAAATGGTTTTACTTCTCATGTGATTTCAAGGCTCTGATTTTTGTTGTTGTTGTTGTTGCACACCAAATAATTTAGAACAAGGTTGCCCAAACTTTTTCTAATGAAGGGCCAAAAACCAAACTTGATTGGCCTGAAGGGAATTATAGTTGCCTTGGGTAATTCCTAATTTATTTTATAATGTTAAAAATGACTAGAAAACATTGCTTTACATTAAATAATACATTTTTAAAAACATTTTATAATGAACTTATTACAGTAAAAACAAAACCTGATTTATAACAGAATTATTACACTAGTTTTTGTCTTTATTTTGTCGCTGATGTCTTCTGCGTAGTCCTCTATCTGTCCAGTGACAGTATTAAAAAACAGATTTGTTTTAAAAAACAGATTCATTTACATTTATTTGAAACATTTAAATTCAGTTGACTTATTTTGTAGCTCGGCAATAAAACAACAAAGGTTACGTCAAATTAGAAATAACAATCTCTGTGTTAAAGGCATTCGCCCCAACCCTCTCCATCATTCTTGCTGTCAGATGGGATCAAAGGCTACCAACTTTGGCCCGCGGGCCCTACTTTGGACATCTCTAATTTAGAATAATGTTGGTAGACCTTGACACTTGTAGATCTTAACATCCATAGTCAAAAACTACTGTTCAAATCAATGTCTGCCGTTTTTTAGCATACTTCACAATTTCTTATTTTGTGTTCAACAAAAGCTTAAACATGTTCAGAACGAGTGACTGGTGAGTAAAGTATGACAGAAGTGTCATGTTTGTGTGAGGTATTACTCAAAACAGGTTTGTTCAGATGTTCAAGCAGCAATTTTAGTGCCAAGTTGAGTCCTTAACAAGGCAGTGCTAAACAACAAAAGGTACAATCTCACTTTGTGACTCTATTTAGCCATTTTGTGCACATTTTGGAATACTATGCAGAGATGGAAAGTTTTCACATGTAGATTTTTACTCATGCTGATCTTGCAAATGCACTGCATTAACCAAAAGAGAGCTGTATGGTTTTAAAGAGACTTGTGTGTGAACAGTGGACACTTTTTCACTGAAATAACACTAATGTGACACCTTAAGCCAGATATGAAGAAGATTTTTTAAGTTTAACTGCCTCTGCCTAACTCTTAATGATATACTTGCTACTTTAAAAGCAGTTTGTATAATGAAGTCATTCCAAACCCATTGACAGTCGTGCTGTTGTCAGCAGAGTTGCTTCGCTTTTTGCTTCGGGCTGAGTTAAACATCCTTCTGTCCTTGTAAACAGTGTGACCTAAGTGCCCTGCACTGACGCTCTTCTGCTGTGTTTCCTCTAGAGGCGATGTCACAGTGAGACGAGACAGACGACTGGAGGACTGTATTCTGGAATCAGACAGAGACTCAGAGGACGACAGAAGTGAGGGTAAGAGAGGGAGAGACAAAAATGTTTTAACCTGCGTTGCAAATCAGTCTGCATAAACGTAAAGGAAATTTCTGTGGTCATTTACTCTCCCTTCACTTATTGCAAACCTGTTTGAGTTTCTTTCTTTTCTTGAATCCCAAAGAAGATATTTGAAAGAAAATTGAAAACATGTAGGCAACACAGTGGCTCAGTGGTTAGCACTGTCGATTGCATCTGGGTCAGTTGGCATTTCTGTGTGGAGTTTGCATGTTCTCCCCATGTTCGCGTGGGTTTCCTCTGGGTGCTCCGGTTTCCCCACAGTCCAAAGACATGTGGTACAGGTGAATTGAATAAACTAAATTGGCCGTAGTGTATGTGTGTACATGCGAGTGTGTTTGGGTGTTTCCCAGTAGTGGGTTGCAGCTGGAAGGGCATCCACTGTGTAAAACATATGCTGGATAAGTTGGCGGTTCATTCTACTGTGGCGACCCTTGATAAATAATGGGACTAAAGGCTGATTTATACTTCTGCATCAGCCTTCGCGCAATCTCATAGCTCTCGCTGTGGCTGACACCAATATTGACGTGCACCTTTCGAAAAATGTAACTACATGTCGCAACAACGCATAGCGCAAGCTCTGTGAATGGTCAGCTTGGTAGCGGTGACAAGTGTGGGCGGTGCTGAGAGCCGAGAGTGTTTTTAAGTGTCGAGACTCATGAAGAAGCTCCAGATGTAACCTTTTGTTTTGTGTTTACTAGGGATGCTCCCATTAGGATTTTTGCAGCCGATACCGAGTACCAGTTCCTTCTCATGGTGATCAGCCTATACCAAGTACCGATTTTGATGCTTTAAGCTTTATAATGCATTAATCACGTTTTCAGTCCAAGTATGATACGTAAGCTTAAGAGACATGAGATCCTTTACCATTTAGTGTGGACATGTCATGGTCAGAAGCAATCTTACAGAAGAAAATAGATAAAACAGATATAAAAATTGGCAAGAAGAATCACTAATAAAGCAATTTGGAAACATTGCAAATCATGGAACAAACAATTGTGATCGGTTCATGAGATCGGCCAGATTAGTAAGTACCAATCGAGTCATGATAAGTGATTATCGGCCGATTTCTGGCCGATCGATTGGAGCATTCCTAGTGTTTACCTTATGATCAAAGTTGTTGCACGTCCGCCGGTTCCCGCCTCTGAATAAGTGAGTTTTAGCTAATTGTACATTTAAGGTAACGTTCAGAAAAAAACAAAACACCAACGTAACCAAAACATAAAAACCTACTGCCAGTTAGCTTTTGGGAAGTGTTATTGCAGAGCAACACAAACAGCATGCAGAAGTATAAATGCACAACTACTCGCAAGGCAGGCGCCGTGGGTCACGCCAATCACTCGATGCAGAAGTATAAATCGTCTTCAAGCTGAAGGAGAATGAACGAATAAAAGCATGTAACCATTGACGGAAAAACAACTTATGGAAGTCAATGGGTTTCAGCTTTCTTTCAAATATCTTCTTTAGTGTTTTTAAAGAAACTCAAACAAGTGAAGAGTGAGTAAATGAAGACAGAATTTTCAGTTTTGTGTGAACTATCCCTTATAAAATAAATAAAACGGCTACAACATATTTTATAGACTTCAAAAATATCAGAATTTACAGTCAAAACTGTCTTTCTCCAGATGATGATGATGATGATGGAGAGTCCACGACCCAGGATGCACCTAAAACAGAGGAACCCGCAAGTTCCTCATGGCTGCGTTGTGTTCTCCAGTGAGCGAGAGGAGGGGTGAATGAAAAACGAGAGGACAAGGGGGAAGGAGGAGGGTTAAAAAGAACAAACTGTAAAGCAAGAGAAGGCAAGGTCAAGCGACAACGACGAGTTGCGCACTATGGATTGAACAGATTGACTGACTGGCAGAAACAGAAGGAGGACAGAAACAACAGACTGTTTTTCTATGTAAACGTTGATCCAATAAAACCAACCGCGTTACGACTACGCGTGTGTGTGTGTGTGTGTGTGAGAGTATTTATCATCTCTGTCACTTCTGCCTATAAATATCTATGGCGTTGTTCATCATGTAAGGCTCCCATCCAACGCTACATTAATGTATATTGATTCCCCTGCCGCTGCCTCTCTTCATTCGTCCTTTCGGAGTACTTTTTATTTACTTCAACCGGTCTGGGGAATATTAATAAGCCGCTTCTTTTTTCTATTTTCGCCTTCAAAATTCATTTATTTCCTTCTCGCTGCTGCCTATTTAATTTGAACCAGTTAAGATGCATAATTAGTATTTCAATCTTTCCTCCAATCCTCTTTCCTCTCTCTCCCGTTCTCACTCTCCCTCCCTCTCCCGCACTCTATTTCTCACTCGCACAATTTCTGCATGTCTCTGTCTCTACGGCAACCAATGCTTTCCCCCACTTCCAGGCGCTCAGCCTCTCTCCCACTCCCTTCTTCAGTGGCACGAGGTAGGTATGCGAGTCCATATTTCTGCCTTGAGAGTGTGAATCTGCATGTTTTCCGACGTGTCAGGGTGATTTCGTGTTGTTGGAGTGCGCTGTGAGCTTGGTTACAGATGTTGAGTTCTGTTTGATGGATGGGGGATGAGGTTTGAAGCCGTGAAGGCATCCACAGGTGTGTTCCACAGTAGTTCCTAGGCTTCAGCAAGTGGTTTTGGTTGTCGATGAGTGCGCGTGCAAACGTGTGTGCGCTTTTATTTGTGTTGTCTCAGAGCCAGCAGGGTATTTCTCCACTACAGCCATCTGTTTATGGTCTTTTAGTCAGTGTCAAGGCTGAGCCCTCCCCCTTCCAGCTCTGTTTCTCCTCTCATCCTTCTCTCTTTCTCATTTCAGAGATGATCGGAGCGGCGAGGAGTCAGTGAACAGGCAGAAGCGATGGAGCGATGGTAAGCCAGAGCGTGCTGTTTGAGTTGCGCTGTGCTCTCAGATCTGACCAGTTAATTTCAGCAGCCCGTTGGGTTGCATCAGCTCCTGCTTTAAGTCTCTTTCCATCTGCCTCTCTCACTTATGTGCTCACTTTTTCCGATCTCTAGCTTTTCCTTTTCAATCCCTCCTTCCGTCTTTTTCGTTGCTTGTCTCTCCTTCCCCCCCAGCTCCATCTCTCCCCACATTGGATTCATTCCCCTTTGGAGCTTCCTGCTGGTCACTGTCATTTTTTGCACTGCCACCGGTGACACAGATGACAGGAAGTGGGAGGAGTTGGCTGAAATGCAGATGCCAGTCACGGCGCAGGCCAGCACCACCCAGCTCTGGGCTGTGGACTGGGGTCCCACGCAGCCCCTGGAAGACGAGACCCATCATCTCATGTCCAGCCTGGAGACGGACAGTTTGAAGGCGACCACGTCCGAGGACTGGTCCCAACGTCGAAATGCGCCTGTCAATCAAACACAACGCCCGGCTGCAGGAGAGAAGGACAAGACGGAGACAGAGGAGCAGGACACACAGGAAGGTTGGTATGCGTGAAATGAGTTCTTTATCTGAGAGCTGCATTGCCAACAGGGCTTTGGGCTCACGCTGCTTCCTCATAGTAGCAAATCTGCGCTCGAGGAGAGCTTAGATTTCTCTCCCATTGAGGGAGGCATCAATGCAATCAATACAATTTTACCTGATTACGACACCCACCCTTTCTCGCCCCCACATTTTACTGTCTCTCTCCAGTAGCTCATTGTTGCTTTCACTCAAGCAGCTTTCTTTGTGCCATTCTACAGTTCTGTTTTCGGTAACACTAACAGTATATGAATAATGATGTGTTAATATGTCAACTAAACATTACTTTATTATAAACTAATGACGAGGAAATGCTTGCGCTAATCATCAACTAACTTTAACTACAACAGTAGCCATAAGAGTCCATGTGTGAATAACTACTACCTTAATTACTTGTTAGTTCATGTTGTTAATTAATGTATTAATCAACATTGAAGTTTAAGCTAAATGTAACCAACATGACCTCATGAGCTGTTACTGTATGATTATATCATGACTTTACTTGAAGGGGCACATATACTCATCCTTACCTACTCATGAACTCCTGTGTTTAAACTGTTGATGTTGACTGAACACTTCTCTATTGTTATCAGTGTAAACGCACTAGTCGGACGCACATAAGGAGTTCATGAGTAGTTAATAATGAGTTAATGATGATGTGCCCCCCCAAGTAAAGTCATGATATAATTATACATTAACAGAGTTCGTGTTGGCTACATTTAGCTTAAACTTTCTTATGTTAATACATTAATAACTAATGAGTCACATGAGTTCATGTGTTAATAACAGCTACCTTAATTACTTGTTATTACATGCTTGTTTGTTAATTAATGTATTAATTACCACAAAACCCATTATTAACTAGTCATGAACTCCTAATACACACCCGACTAGTGTATTTACACTGAATAACAATAGAAAAGTGTTCTGTTAACATCAACAGTTTAAACACAGGAGTTCATGAGTAGTTAAGGATGGATTAATGGTGATGTACACCTTCAAGTAAAGTCATGATATAATTATACATGAACAGCTCATGAGGTCATGTTGGTTACATTTAGCTTAAACTTCAGTGTTAATTAATACATTAATTACATTATGACTAATGAGTCACATTAGTTCATGTGTTAATAACGGCTACCTTAATTACTTGTTTTTACACGCTTGTTTGTTAATTAATGTATTAATTACCACAATCATTTCTGCTTCATTTAACCATCATAAACTCATGACTGAGCCCACATGGAATCTGCGTGCGCATAATTCCTCAGATTTTTAGCCCATCATTGATTCTGTTTATTTACTTGTGTAAATGTGTGTACATTTATATTTATTCAGTTTTTAAATTATTTCAGTACTATTATTGACTAATATAAAAATATTAATATGGTTTATTTATAATACAGTTTGTAAAGTAATAATTTGTCTTTTAGTAGATATATTATATGAGAGACTTGCTTTTTTTTTTACCAAATAAAGTGGATCTAATTGGATTTGTATTGTAAACATTAAATAAAAATTAAAAAGGTATTACTTTTTATTTCATATGTGAAGGTTTTAGTTCTGACACTCCCAAAATCATTACGCATAAATCCGCCGCAGATTTTTAACAAAATTCTGCACGGAAATAGCAAAAAATATCTGCAGATTCCTTCTGGCCCTAATCATGACATGTTAATGTATAATTATATCATGACTTTACTTGGAGGGGCACATCATCCTTAACCCGTTATTAACTACTCATGAACTCCTAATGCACGTCCGACTAGTGCATTTACACTGAATAACAATAGAAAAAGTGTTCTGTTAACATCAACAGTTTAAACACAGGAGTTCATGAGTAGTTAAGGATGAGTGAAGGGTGATGTGCCCCTTCAAGTAAAGTCATGATATAATCATACAGTAACAGCTCATGAGGTCATGTTGGTTACATTTAGCTTAAACTTCAATGTTAATTAATACATTAATTAACAACATGAACTAACAAGTAATTAAGGTAGC
This sequence comes from Danio aesculapii, assembly GCF_903798145.1. Classification (NCBI taxonomy): domain Eukaryota; kingdom Metazoa; phylum Chordata; class Actinopteri; order Cypriniformes; family Danionidae; genus Danio; species Danio aesculapii. The sequence continues at coordinate 34,078,560 of NC_079450.1, read as the reverse complement.
GGTTATTCACACATGAATTCTTCAACTATTTGCAGTTGCTAACTGTTGTAGTGACATTAGTTCCTGATTTGCGCACGCCTTAACCCATCATTATTCATATTAATGTTTAGTTTACATATTAATACATCATTATTCATGTACTCTTATTGTAAAGTGTTACCCTGTTTTCTATTGGGATGAGGGACAATGACTTGACCAAAATCTCAGTTAACTTTTTTGTGACATTGCATTCAAGGTATATGTTATAATTGACTTACGCACCATTTGGGATTCAAACCCATAACCTTGTTGACAGGTTTTGCTATTTGAGGGTAATCGTAACTTGAAACGTTTTTGACGTCACACACATCGAACAAGAACTTTCACATTCCTGATTCGACTTTTAGAAATCTGTTACTCAAAACTCCCATTTGTTGGCCATCAGTCTGAACATTGGCTAAGACATCTCGTCTTTCCACTTCAAAGATTTTAAATTCAACTTAAGAAGGGTGCAATTAAAGTGAAATTCACATTGAAAGGGAGCCAATTCTTCCATTTCACCCCCCACTGATTATTCTTTTCCTCTGTGATTTCTGTCTTCAGTGGACCCACAGTTTTATGTGACGGTGACGATTTCATCTCTGCTGATTCTGTCCGCGGTCGTCATCTCTGCTAAACTCTGGTGAGATGTTTCAACACTCCTCTGCCTGCATGGTTCTGTCATACGTCCCCTGAGACAGCTTGCTCCCCCGTGTGTGTGTGTATGTGTGACTGACTGAACAGTCAGTGTGTCATAATGGTCTCACACAACACATTTCCACAAACTTTCAGCTGAGGGTTCTGCTGTTCAGTAAGAGTTCCCTGCAGGACCATTAAAAATGTCATCTATGGATATTCTAACTCTGCAGACACCAAAAGTCTGGACACCTTACAGTGTTTTATTGTGCTGGTTTAATTAGAAATGTAGCCCGGAGCGTTGGGGGCCATCAGGCACAGGAATGCATTTGTAGTTACTCGGACGGCAGCATTCGATCGCATAGATGATCATTAAAATGATATAGAGAGCCGAGGTGCGGCCCATATCATCCTGAGAGTAACTATAAACACAGGGTGACAGGTTATGAGCTTGATTTATGACCACCTGCCTTATTTTATGCTAGAATGTTCCCTTCTCTGAATTCAGTTCCATCAGAACGTGTCAAACTCTTGCGCCAACACGCTCTTATGGCTGTTCGTAACTATTTTACGTTTTTGGCAAGTCGATGGCTAATTTGTGTCAGTTCATACAATCTCATTTGTACATTTCTTACACTTTGCATATACTAGGGTATGCATTCAGTGCGCTGTTATGCAAATTTCATGTGTACTTGCATTGTTTTTCTGTGTATGTACACTAGACTCGTAGCCCGCTATTCATCTCTAATGTTTTTGCACAAGTTTGACTAGCTTTCACAACAATCGACAGGTTTAGCTAGGGTTACTCAAGTAATCACTCATTACTTCTTGAGAGAAATAGCACAGATAATGGAATAGAGAATGTTTCTCTCTTTGCAGTAAGTATCAAAACTATAAAGGGTCCATCACTTGAGATTCCAGGCCATTTGTACTGGTCATTATTTTAGGCCCTCATCGATTGAGACCTCATGCCAGAGCTGAACAATGCAATAAATGGCCTTGTCTCAGATGTCACCCCAAACGCTTGCGGTCACCCATTCATGAAGTACTGCAGCTTTGATTGTTGGACAGAAGTCTGGTGTGGAGTTCACCTCAGTGTTGTCTTGGCAGAAGTGCACATCAAGGGCAGTTACAAAAGAGGTGCTTGCAAGTTTCCTTCTGGTATAAAATGATAAATGGAACACCTTATTGTCTCATGGACTTAAAGTATATGTTAGCTTATGAGTACGGTTCAATATACACTGAAAAATATATATTGTCCCAACACAAATTAAGTTAACTATTAACAATTAAGTGGATTGAACAAAGAGCAATTAAGTTGAACCAAAAAAATCTCAAGAATTGTGCTGCTTCAGCTCATTTTAAATAGGTAATTTGACCAAGGAGCAAAACTCTTTTTTTCGAGTTTACAGCCTTTCAAAGTATTCTCCGTTTTACAGCATACATAGTAGAAGGTTCAATTAGTCTACACAAGAAAGAATGATCCTTGTCCAGTGTCTTTGTTTTTATCCTTCAAAAGTTATGAGCTACTAGAATGTCCTCCCGTCAGATTGACGTTGTACCCCAGCATCATGGCATGTTGCGTTTTGTTTGGAAATAAAAATCGTGTTGTCTTCAGAACCTAACATCAGGCCAACATCCATGTCCAACGTCAGACAGATGTTGCTTTTTGGTTACTTTCCAATGCAACCTATAAACACCAAAATATCAATGTATATCAATAATGTTACAGCCTGACATGTATGGACGTTACCAATATTACGTCTATCAGATGTTGGATTTTGGTTGCTATACATGACGAATAAATGTCAGTATTTGACATCAATATGACATTGGTTTAAGATGTTGGCTCAACGTTGGATTTTGGTCACTTTCACCTAAAATCAACAAAATATCAACGTCTTTTCACGTCACTATTGGATATCAAAATAACGTTGTCCTTAAATGCTGGAGACCTAAATCTAATATAATGTTAACATCTTTTGATGTGTGTCTGTTGGGCTTGTACTTGATTACAGTAATGTAGTGGAGATGTTTTATTCCCAAGATTTTGTCAGTATATTCTATTAGTTTTGCTGTCTTCAGTAGTTTGTTGTTGTTTTTGTTTTGTCACCTTCACATTTCTTTTCCTACCTTGAAACAACATCTTGGGTGTTTACACCATTGTTAACACACAGAAAGTAGACAATGTGATTATAGTCTAGTATGCACATCCTATTCTGGTGACAAAATGTGTCACATGCAAAATGAAGTATGGGCAGCCACTGTAATGGGTATCAAGTGCGCATATGCGTATTAATGGGAAAAGGGTTTAGGGGAGAATTTTTTACTTCTAATTTTTTCATTGTTCTGTAAGAGTCGCATCGTACAAATTCATGGAAATTGCTGTCCTTTCCTCGGGAAATCGTGGTTGCTTCAGCCAATAACATACTTTCTTTAAACTGCGGCAAAGCAATGGTGCAGGTCACTACAAATCAGACGTTAAGGCAATGTTTGTGGGCTTGTTTGTAAGATCGATAGAGAGGTTTAAAGCTGTCACATCACGAACTCCCGACGGGTTTATGTTAATGTGAAGCCACCGCTCACCTAGAAGATCAGACCGGCGTTCATCTGAGCAGAGCCGAGGGCGATTTTATTGCATACACAAGCTCTTCTCTGCTATTAATCTCTGTATGCCCCACACTAGCCTTGACAGACACGCTCGCGCTCATTTAACAACCTCCAGCAGCCTCCGCCCGTCATCATCATCCCGTCAGAGCGGAGCTGGACTCAACTCCCGCCTGAGTCACTATAGATAAGTGCATATCGCTGCGAGCCATTAATATTACATGGCACGTCACGCCGTGTATGCGACACTTTGTCTTCCTCACCGTTGCCGGACAAATATGATTTTAAGCGAATATTTCAGCGTTTCCATCTCGCTTTAATTTCCCTGCCTCTACTTTGTTTTCGCTGAAGGCGCTATTAAATTAAGTCAGAGAGTGAATGAACTCCCTGTCAATGTCACTGAAGGGTTTGCCGCCTTTTTCGTTTAATCTCTCTTTTCACGCCTCTGTGTTACTTTCTTCGGTGTATGTTTTTTTAGTTGGTTCCCCCTGGATGTTGTCCTAATCTCTCTCTCTCTCTCTCCCCTTCACTTTCATGCAGTTATGACCGCAGTCTCTCTCAGCGCCCCCCGCCGCTCTCTCTTGCCATCCCCCGACCCATCCCTCAGGAGGACAGCAGGCAGACTCTGCACAGCACTCCATCCTTCCCCGACAGAGAGAGGTAAACCTAACAGACTCACTGCCAGCTCGGCGTGTGTTTGTGTGTGTGCGTGTGTGTGTGTGTGTGTCAGAGAGAGAGAAAAAGAGGCAAAGCTAGTAAACCAGGTACTCTCAGAGGGAACTCCGTAAATAAAAGAAGAGCTCATGTTCCTAATAAAAAGTACCCACACAATGTATTGTTATATAAATGAATGAATGGATAAATCGATATTTTTTATGAACTTAAAGGGCACCTATGATGAAAATCATCTTTTAGAAACTGTTTGGACAGAAGTGTGTGTAGGTATAGTGTATCCGCTGTCAAATTGGGGTAATATAAAGACCATAGGTCTCTTTTTTTAATTTCCTGACGTTAAAATAGGATCCAAATCCCTCCCATTTTGAGGCCTCCTGCAACATTATGTAGGAGTGTGGTTTCCCCGTCCACTGAAATGATTGACAGCCATGCATTAACATGTCTCCATTGATGCTTCGATCCTGGTTTGTGGACGTTAAATCAGGTTTATTTTGTACAGTAACATAACGGATATCCATACAGCAGTGGATATTAACGTGTATCCTGTCACATTTGCCGTGCAAAAACAGTACAAGTTTAAACGCGCAAGCTGTGTGTGTGCGCGTGAACTTTGTAACAACAGTGTGTGACTCATTGATGCAGAAAGGCTTGAATTAACTCCACAACGAATACATCAAATAATCATTGGGAAAGTTCTTACTGTAGTATTTCTAACAAACCATACGCGAGATCTGCTTCCTTCATGTCTGTCACTGTGCTGTTTATCTGACGCAGCCGAGGCGGAGATTGAGGAACACTAGCATTAAAGGCACAGGCAACAAAAACAGCTACAAGATATAATAACTAATCTGATGGGTGTTTTGAGCTGAAACATTACAGACACATCCTGGAGACACAAAAGACTTATATTAAATTTTTAAAAAGTGGTAGGTGCCCTTAAAGTAAAAACTATAAGTAAAAACAGGCCTAAATGTTTGAATATTATTTTTACTGAATTTTAGTTCACACATATACGATATTGTTAAATATGTTAGTGAATCAGTGAATTAAAATAACGGAACTTAAAATCATTCTACTAATTAAATATTCAATTCTTACATTTGAATTAATATAGTTAACATTTGGAAAACATACATGTGGATTTAAAAACAAATCTATTTTAGCTCTCACCATTGATATTCTTTCACAAATGTTCAATAAACTAGAATTCTGTGAATTAATATCATTTTTAACTAGAAATGCAGACACCGTGTTATGTACAGCTGATTCCTTTGAAGGTACATCAATAAGTATGTGCTGCTAGACCAATGGTAATGCTTTGCAATACAAAGCAGGCAGTTAGCCGTTGTTGTGGATGTTCTCTTCAATGGTTGTGAATATTTCAACAGCAGAGATGCAGGGAAAGAAAGAGAGCGTGCCATCCATGAAATCAGACTCCTTCCTGCCGCTCTATGCATTTCAGAATTAATCTCACTCTCCATAATAGAGCGAGACTTCTATTAATTTAATTTGCCGTCTGTTTCTTCATCTCTTTACCACACTGCAGGATACCGGTGGTCAATCTTTGAAGAGCCGACTGTTCCAAGCGTGATAATCGAATCCCGTGGGCTTGATACGGACTCCGGTGTGGCCGTTGGTGTGAAGCATCTGAATGTACATAACATGTAGATATATAGACGACACCTGTGTGGATATATATATGGATGCATACATTTGCTTGGACGCTCTGATGGAGGTTTTGTGGTCCAATGGCTCTTCGTTTCAGGCTCTACATCTTTCTTCCAGTGCTGTTTGTACAGTATTACACTCATTAGCCCAAGGGCTCCAGGAACGCTACGTCCTCTACCATGAAAACAATCATTAGCTTCTGATCTTGGAATAAGCTGTGATGTATGTAGTCATTAATTTAGTATCCGTCGTGATGTGCTCGCAGTAGCCTATGTCTCATGAACACAAAGGTTACAGCTGCCTAGCACTGCCTTTTCTCACATTTGTGTAGCATTAATTTAGGCTTAACGAATGACTGCAGTTATTTCGAGGAGTTAAATATAACTCCCATCATCTGTTTACAGTGTTTTGTTTCATATTGGCTCCGTGTCTCATGGCAACAGTGGCTGCGATGACGTTCGCTGAAACACCTCGGCGGTGTTAACGTATAATTTACTTAAGCTGACGAACATTTGTGTGATTCTGGCTCAACATCTGTTGAAGGTGTTCGTGAAGTTTGCGTAATTATATTCCAAGCGTGTTGTTATGCTTATTATTAGCACTATACTTCTAAATCATGGCCATATATATATATCTCTCTCTTCTCGGAGGTGTTTGAGACTTAAATAAAAGTCTTTTTGGTTAGCAGGGAGTTAGCGCTCACCAAAACGGCTGATGTTTGTGATGTTTTCGTGTTGAGTTTATGGTAAGCACAATCAATGACGGTGATGGTGTACTGAAAAACAAGCTTGGCGCTTCCATGGCATTTTTAGCTTGAAAAGCAATTAAATAAACATGCCACACGAGTTTGTTTGATGTATCGCTAGGCTAACAACTCATGGCTAGCGAGGTAGCTTGGGGTTTCTTATTTATATTTATGAACCCACAACTATCAGGAGGGTTGGGTTTTTCAGGCGGTAGAGTTTTATGATAATCTTTTGAAGTCAGTGTGAATCGATAATTATTTCACTTGCGTGTTTGCCATATTTGAGAATGAAAGAGGATATTTTATTTCTGTCCTACAATGGAAGTAATAGCCTGAATGTTTGCTAAAATAATCTTTGAATATCTAATTGGATAATGGTTGGCATAATTCAAAAGAGTGCAGCATTTTCTGCCTACTTAGGCAGTGTTGGTTCTTTTTTATTTATTTTTTTTTCTGTAGACATAAAAAAAAAAACATCTTTGTTAAAGTGTTAAAAGTAGGGCCAGACAAAATCTGCAGACATTTTTTTGCTATTTCTGCGCAGAATATTGTAAAAAATCTGTGGATTTATGCTGAATGATTTTGGGTGTATTGTAACTAAAAACATAATATGTTACATAAATTAAAAAAAAAAAATTAACTATTATTTAATGTTTACAATGCAAATCCTATTTGATCCATTTATTTGGTAAACAAAGCAAGTCTCATATAATAGACCTACCATATATCTACTAAAAGACAGAGATTATTACTCTTATTAAACTGTATTGTAAGTAAATCTCATGAACGTTTTCATATTAGTCAGTAATATTACTGAAATTGATTTAAAAACTGAATAAATATAAATTTACAACTAAATAAATCTGCAGATTTCTGCATGCACTGATTCGATGTGGGCCTAGTTATAAGCCATAAACAACAAATAAAATAATGGAATGACTTTAAAAACGGAACCCATGGAGCACTGCAAGTTAGAGTTTGGCGATGTCGACCAATTTGGCATAGTACAATGTCTAATGTAAAACATCGCAATGGACGATGACATCGTAGTTGTAGGTGGCGATAAATTAATTATTCATGATGGTCTTTTTTTTAACCTGTTAACCAAATCATAAATAAATAAAGAAAAGTTACACACAAATTACCACCTGTCAATCACTTTTTCCGCAGGACTTTGGCATGAATAGGCAGAGTGATCTGTGTCGTTATAATGGCGTTGGCAAACTTGGTTGGTAAAATAAAAGTGCACAACCAACAGTATCTGAAGTTTTTGCTAAAATTAGTAAGTACAAGCGTGAAAGCGAAAGATTAAAGCAGTGTACTGACACTGTGACACGTTACCTGATAGATTCAAAAGACCAAAGAGTCGTTAGATAGAGACAAGATGAATTAAATATCACGTTTAACAACTATAACGTTTAAAACTAAGACGTATTAGTGTAATGGGGTGTGTATTTTTTGTGAGTGGGTTTGCGACGGGACGGAGGATCGCGATGCCGGCTATCGGCGATGGGTTGATAGGCGATGCCAACGTCCAACCCTACTGCAAATAACACAATCCAATGATAGATACATTATTCATTCAAATTGGTTAGTTGTAGCTAAAAAAACTAAAATTATATTTTTAATTAAGTTTATTACAGAAGATATTTTATTATTAAGCATTTGAGTGTATATGCAGGCTGACATCATCATGATGCTTTGTGTAAATGGGCGAAACTAAAGATTGCTTTGGCGCGTTTGTCTTTAATTGGTGGAAGTCTGTACAGAATCATGGGTAATGTAGTTTTTCTGCAAGGATTTCACTTTAAATATTAGGGATGCTCTGATTGATTAGCTGGAGGTCAGTATCGGACGATAATCACATTTTATGCCTCAATCAGTACTCGCTAATCTGGCCGATCTCATGAAACGAGTGTTCGTTTACGGGTTTACAAGCAGAGGAAGATGCATTTTAACTTGTGCATCAAATATGTGCTCCAAACTTTTTCTTCATTGAGGCACGTTGAATTCTTCTTCCATCATTTGCATGGTTTCCAAATTGCATTGTTAGTCATTTTTCTTACAATTTTTTTTTTTTATCTGTTATTTTCTGTAAAGCTGCTTCTAACCATGACATTATATGCTTCATTTTGTCTCTTAGGTAAGGAGAGATCTCCACTTAAGTATTATACTTAAAAGGAAATTGTGCTTTATGCAATGTAAAAGTTATATACAGCTTGAGGCATCAGAATCGGTACTCTGTTATCGGCTGATTACCATGATGAGGAATTGGTACTCGGTATCGGTTCCAAAAATCCTGATCAGAGCATCCCTATTAAATATTGTTTTAAAAATAGGTTGAAGGCAAACATGGTTTTAAGGAGCAAAAGTTAGTTACTATTAAAAATGTATTGTCCAATGGAGAGGTTATAAGCCATGAACGCACCAAACTTTTATAAATCACAAAATCACTGTCTTTCATTTGAAATAAAATAAATTAGAATAAAAGACCAAAGTACAAGACACTAAGTACTTAAGTATTTTATTTGACCTCTGTAACCTGACTGTTGCACTCTTTAGCCTGTGTGGTCTAAGATAGTTTTTGGCTTCAGAATAATATGCACTGATAAACTGTTCACAATATGAACGAATATTATTATTATAAATGTTCAGATTTGATTTATATCACATGCTTTAACGCAGAAAAAAAAAGGATTCTGCTCCAAGCTGTATATTTGAAAGGAAATCATAATCATTCCACTCCCAAACAACCCCATAACTCATGAAAGAATATAAAACAAAATAAAACGAGGAGAGAGGAAACAAGAAACTAATGTGCCATTACAGTTTATGTGCACAGCGGATTGAATTCCCACTTAATTTCCCTCCTCGTACAACAAGAAGCTACACCATGTGAGATACGTATGGAGGATTCACATCATGTATGTAGCACTGCCTTAAAATATGTGATTCGATGTACTATGACGTCAATAAAAAGCCATCTCTGGTGTTTTGAAACGTCTGTTTTTTTTTTGAAAGTGACTCATGCGAATCACATACGCCAAGCAGTCCGGCCAAAGGGACACCGCACAGCAACAAAAACACCAGGACACAAACACACTTCACACGTTCACTTCAGACGCACAAGAGTTCACAGCTCCCATCTGCTCGGAGCTGAGAGACTGAGAAACAGTGAACCTCAGTCACACCGCCTGAAATTAACACCACTATTTATAGAGAGAAGGAGAAGATGGTTTGTCTGTATGTGTGTGCGTAAAAGGATCATGGATTTTGAGGTGGATGAATTTCAGTGAACGGAAAAGAGAAAGAGGAGGCAGGGGTTAATGTAAAAGTAGATCATCGCACTCCGCTTCTTATTGTTCTCCTCGTTTCTGAGTGGCTACCGCAAGTTAATCGCTACCATTATGGCCCATTATGCAGGACAGAGAGAGAAACAGTGCTTTAGTCGGACTTTATGGCTGGATAAAGGGCATTTGGCGTAAGGCTCTGGCAGGAAGAGTGGATGTGCTGAGAGGAAACCGGGATGTTATTTCAGGGCTCCGACATTAAAGTGTGGCTAATTAATGTCATGACCTCTTAACAGACATGCCCCCATTGAGACGAAACATTTAGCAGCACTTAACATTAGAGGAAGGGAAACATGAAAGCCAGAGAACACACGGGGCTGACAGATGGATATCATTTATTCATTGGCTTCGTCAATTTCCATCCAGATTTAATAACGAACGAAACGAACACGCAAAGGAAAAAGGGGCATGAGTCAAATTAAATGACATTTACAACACACTCGCGTATATATGTATATTTATATATATAAACACTCACACACCCGGCGTCGTGTAAAAGTTGTGTTACTATGATAATGGGTTGTGTCTGAGAGGTGGCCGTTGGTTTGCTTATCTGTTTTTCCAAGCAAGCAGTCCACAATATGTCTGTCTGTGAGCGGCTTTCTGAAGACTTCTGAAGGGTTTGGGATCAGTTAGACTTTGACCAAATCTTTCCGCTCCCACGGAGGCTGAAATACACAGAAACAAAGCATTGTTTGTTAAATGATCGAATTAATTTGTTTGTATGATTATCCTTGTTGCAACAAAAGTGCATATTTTAATGTTAATGATCTAGTTCAATTTACATCCGTTTTGAAAGCCTTAAAGTGCTTTGTGATGCGTTGTGAATGTTAAAGATATTCTTCTAAGATCAAAGTGCACTGTAAATGGAGTTATTGTCTCAAAAGAACACACAGATTCAGAACCGCCTTGAATTAGTCATCTATAATTTCAGCTTTACTTCCAGCTCAAACCTACAGTACACGTGCTTTATGTAACAAATTTGCATAATGTCAGTTTATGGTCTTCGTTGGCTGCGGGCAAACAGCATCTACTTTAACCAGCCATGAAGCAATGTTGCAGTTTTTTTGGCACTCAAAAGTGCTCTTGGGTCTTCATGTGATTACAGATGAACCACTGAAGTCACATGGAACATTTTGGCTGTTTATAGATTGGAACGACATGAGTAATTAATGGCAGAATGGTCATTTTTGGGTGAACTAACCCTTTAATATGAAGTAATAAGAACTGAAAAATGACTTGCTTTTCTAAAATCTTTAGACCAAATTTTGGATTTCTTTCCTTAAAACCTTTCAAAGGATCTAAATGTATCAACAGAATAAAACAAGTTGCTCAGGGCTTGAAGTTCTACAATATAATATGATGCTTAATCAGACCCCCTGGGTTTTCACGATTTTTTTTTGTGGTAAAAATAAACATTTTTATCTTATTTACCGTATTAGGTAGCCTACTATGTTATGCGTGCAGTATCTGACACAATGACAATGGTACAAATCATAAAAATAAAGCGACTTTATTTTGGTCTCTTGTCAAGACAAAATCTAAAACAGTTGCGATTAATCCAAAGGAAGGTTGTATAACTTTTATTTTTATTCATGATCTCACATATAGGACATGTGTTAGGGCTTCCCCTACCGTAATACACTTAAAACACTGACTGCCGTACAACCCGTTAATGGCAGGGAAGTGTTTTCTCTCATCAACGGCAGGGAAAGAGTTAACCGAAATTATTCATCGATTTGACGCACATCATAGTACCAGACGTACATGTAAAGAACAAATAATGTCCTTTAATTCAGTCGTGTCTAGCGGCCGCCGTTATCCTTGAACCAATCTCCATTATTGTAAGCTGCTTGCTTATCTGTCTGTTCCATTGCTCCGTTTGTTAGATGTTTGCTCACACTTTCTTTTGCAGTCGGAAGCGTGTCAAACACACAAAACACCCAATTCACGCCACAGGATGTCTAATCCAATCTTTGCATTGACTTCACATGTAAATCACTCGCGCTTCATCCGTATCTGCTTTCTGCAATTCAATGTCTATAAGTCATGTAAAACAATTAATTGCAAGCTGAAATAAATATAATTTGATTATATGGTTTGGAATTATACGTCTCATGAGATTATTTAAATTTTTTGCAATTATTTTGAGTTTAAATTAATAATTTTGCAGGATCACAAAACGCAAAAAACTAGGCGATCTGTTTAATACATTGGGTTTTGACATCATTTCAAAATTCAATAAAGTGTTCGTTATTAGAAATGAGTAGTAAGTGTTATAATTTAGAGATGAGTAATGCACTATAAAATGCTGGGTTCCACACAATCGATTTGTGTTGGCACAACATGAAAGAATTCAGTTAATTTATTTGTTTTAACAAATGTAAATGGATTTAACATAAAACTATTGAGTTGCCCCCCTCAAAAAAAACATAACAATAATTGTGTTGCTGCAGCTCATTTTAAATAAGTAGGTTGAACAAACAGCAAACATAATGTTTTGAGTGTAGATGATTGTGTTGAAAATGTTAGGCCATCAGACCAATCAGAGCAGTGCAAGCACCAAGCTTAGAGAGAGCAAGAATCTTCAAGACCCTGAACTACATTTTAGAATCAAAGAATAACTGTCATTTTTTAAATAGAAGTTTAAAGCAGCATTTTCTGGTAAGTTTGCTTTCAATTAAATACCTCTGAACTATCAATGATGATGTAATTGGAGGTCATTGCTCTCTAGCTCTGCCTTTGACTTTGGAAAGTTCTCTGGTTTATTTCAGTGTGTTAAATTTTCAAAACCATGAGTAAAAACAAACCCAAACCAAAGAGACGCTTTACAGTAGATATTGAAGTTTTAACGCTGATGTAATTCGAAAGCAACACTGACAATGCTTACAGCAGCCTACTGTTAAAAAAACGACATGGCTTTACTTGAATAGAGTGTTAAATTAAAATTTGCTCAAATATATCCACATCACTTTCAATAAATGGGTTTTTAACTGCTGCTTTCACACCACTGTATTTACAGCTGCATGACTTTGTTGGAAGGAAAACATGCAGGATATACACTCACTGGCCACTTTATTATGTACACCTTACCCCCTTTTGTCTTCAGAACTGTCTTAATCCTTTGTGGCATAGATTCAACAAGGTACTGGAAATATTTCTCAGAGATTTTGGTCCATATTGATATGATAACATCAAGCAGATGCTGCAGATTTGTCGGCTGCACATCCATGATATAAACCTCCTGTTCCACCACATCCTAAAGGTGCTCTATTGGATTGAGTACTGGTGACTGAGGAGGCCATTTCTGTCCAGTGAACTCATTGTTCAAGAAACCAGTCTGAGATGATTTGTGTCAGCAACAACGCTCAGGTAGGCTGTGGCGTTAACACCATGCTCAATTTATACTAATGGGCCCAAAGTGTGCCAAGAAAATATCCCCCACACCATTACACCACCATCACCAGCCTGAACAGTTGATGCAATGTTGGATGGATCCATGCTTTCATGTTGTTGATAACAAATTCTGACCCTATCATCTGAACGTCGCAGCAAAAATCGAGACTCATCAGAGCAGGCAACGTTTTTTTTTTCAATCCTCTATTGTCCAATTATGGTGAGCCTGTGTGAATTGTAGCCTCAGTTTCCTGTTCTTAGTTGAGAGGAGTGGTACCCAGTGTGGCTATCTGCTGCTGTAGCCAATCCGCTACTGTAGCCCATCCGCTTCAAGGTTGGACGTGTTGTGAGTTCAGAGATGCTCTTCTGCATACCTCAGTGGTTATTTGAGTTACTGTTGCCTTTCTATCAGCTCAAACTAGTCTGGCCATTCTTCTCTGATCTCTGACATCAACAATGCATTTGCGCCCACAGAACTGCCACTCACAGGATATTTTCTCTTTCTCTGACCATTGTCTGTAAACCCTAGAGATGGTTGTGCGTGAGAATTCCAGTAGATCAGCAGTTTCTGAAATACTCAGACCAGCCTGTCTGGCACCAACAATCCTGCCACGTTCAAAGTCACTTAAATCCCCTTTCCTCCCCAATCTGATGCTCAGTTTGAACTGCAGCAGATCGCCTTGACCATATTTACATGCCTAAATGCATTGAGATGCTGCCATGTGATTGGCTGATTGGACATTTGCCTCAACAAACAGTTTGACAGGTGTACCTAATAAAGTGGCCGGTAAGTGTATTTACATATTAATCTAAACATGAAAAGCTAACAGTATTCCGCTGATCAGGTGTTAAGAACTCCTTCATAGCCCTAAATGAAAAACTTCACTACTGCGAGTACATCTGGAGTCTTTAGAATAGCATAATTGGAAAACTTCAAATAAAGTACAAGGCTTAAATAAATGATTTCGGCAATCAATGTTATTCTACAAAAGAACCTGATCTGAACTCAAACAGCATCAAGGAGGTTCCTTTCATGCATGTTCCTAATAATATATTAATAATCACAAAATTATTATCGAAAAATTAGCCACGGCATCCCATAAAGCCATGAAATAGTACTGAAATGTTAATGACGGGTCTCCACTGAGACGGCTTTAAAGCCTTGGACTCGGATTAATCTGTGTCAGATCGGCCCTGAATAAATTATACCTCTTCTTAACTGACACTCTTCAGTGACAAAGAAAAAGCAGTGGTGATCAAAAGCCCCCCTTTCCTTTCCAGAGCACATCCTGACATGAGATTTCCAAACCAGGACAGAGACAATTTTAAACTCATCAGGGCTTAATTAGGACTATAAGCCTGTGGCTGATTTCTTTTACATCACACTTAACTACAGGCAGGAAGACGTACATAAACTTCTGAAACAGATACTGCGCTTCAACAACTGCACTATATCTGACAATTTAACAAGATTTATTTTTTGGAGTCTTATATTATGTAGACGGGAGGTGAAGTTGGTGGCTCGTGGGATCTGGAAAGGTCTGCGAGTGGGGACTTGAACCGGTACCCACAACTGATTTCACACGAAATCGAGGCTGCAGTAGCAAGAAACCTGGAATTACGGCCTGAAGTCACACAGTGCATTGTGTTCCTGGCTGTATATCTTATCAGCGAAGAGAAAGTGACACAAATTTAGCATTTCACCGCCTTCCGAGTGACCCGAAGGTCCGTTCTGAATGGATGGTGAAAATAAAAAGTGATATCCGACCACATTTTTAGCTAAGTTTAGGGAAATGGCACTAGTTAGCTACCGTTTTATTCCCAAACACACATTTTAGATGCCATTTATCAAACTCAAGTTAATGACCTGATTCTTTCAGTATTTTAGACTTGTCACAATACTGAATTTCGGCACCAGTCTGTACTGAAATAAAACAAGGTCCATTTCCTGATAACATTTAGGTGCTGTTGAGTGCGTTCTTAAACACCGCTGATTTGCCATTGTGTTCACCAGTGCTCAACAGAAATCACTGTGATTGGCCGTTAAGGTCTGCAGAGGACTGCATTATTTCAACGCTCACCGGGTTACATAGGCTGAAGCAGGGAAGTGTCCCCACAGTGCTTACCTGGTGCCAGGAACTGAAGTCTAAGAGGAAACTTAAGCATATTACTCTTAAAGAGATAGTAATTTTGTTTTAATGCCTAATATGCTTTTATTGTTTGAATTAAACTGAACTGAATGATGTTAAAGTGATGTTTACACCATATCTGCAAATTGAAATTGCGGCAACAGCTGGAGGTTTGTAGTCCATAGCATGTTGTTGCAATGTTTACAGTGCTGATCCTATACTTTCGGGTTTCTTCCCACACATTTTTTTTTTAATGGCGGCCACATGAAATAAGCGTATTAGCTCTGACAATTAACAATTTAAATCAATTTAAGGGCATAATTTCTAAAGCACTAATCCCAAAATGAAATGGACTTACCCTTTGACCTTTGAACTCTTTTTCCCTGGTTGCCGTGGTTCCTGAGAGGAAGCAGGATCTCTTGGCTCAGCTGGCTGATCTGCATCCTGATTGGACGCTGCCCCGGCAGGGGCGGGGCCAGATGATGGAGAAGCAGAACTTGCCTTGAGGGTTTTTTGTAGGTTTGATACCTAATTAAAGAGTTGAGAAGAGGAAGGAAAAAAAACTTGTCACTGAATCCTGGAGTTGTCAATGAAGTGACATAAAAAATTATTTAAACATGCAGGAAGATGAAGCTGTGCTCAAGATGACATATTAACACTTTGAAGGCATAGTTTATCCAAAAAGGAACATTCTGTCATTATTTACTCACTCTTTACTTATTTCAGACCGTTATGAGTTTCAGACATTTTAAAGAAATCTGAATATGTAGCCATTGACTTCCATAGTATTTGTTTCTCCTACTATAGAAGTCAATGGTTGCTGTTTTTTCAGCTTTCTTCAAAATATCTTCCTGGAAGAAAGAAACTCATAAAGGTTTGGAACCACTTGTGGATGAATAAATAGCAAGGAAATATTAATTTTTGTGTGAACTATCCCTTTAATCTGAACAGTGCATACTCTGTACAGCCGACTGTAATGTATAATATGCTTTCAACTATACTAAGGTGTATTATTACTACTGTAACAATGTTTTAAATGTTTTATTTTTCAAATTTTGTGTAAAACTGTAAAAACCACACACTGATGACATTCTGGATAGCAGGAATAGAGTATACGCTTACTATTGTTTGCTCACACTTAATAATAAGGTGACTTGCGTGGGTCAGTGGCTCAGATCTATTCATTTGTTGAAACATTCATTAAAAACACACGTTATGACTTGAATACACCTTTTAGATGATGAACATGCTTTGAGCTTCCTGAACTGACATTCATTTTGAATGGGAGGGATTCAAATAAAAAAATTGTCAGGGTGATGCAACTGTCTTGAAATCATAATGGAGGGGGGAAACGCCTCAGAGGAAGGCATTTCATGGTTTTCAAAGTAGTCTGGAATAATTTTCATCATTTTTATAGTTTACGTTTGTTAAACGTACAGTACAAGACGGAATTGAACGCTTGATTCTGATTGGCTGATGAACATGTGCAAGTTGTGCAATTATTTTAAGTTGTTCCAGGCAGGTCTTGACTGTATTAGTTCCATATCACTACAGCAAATGATTTCATTTATTTCACAGCTACAACATTCAAAACTCTAATCAAAGTAAACCACAAGGCTTCAGGTCGGATGCTTTAGAAACTAGCACTACATGCAGGAGCAAATTGAGAGCCAAAAAAGAAAAGTGTCTTAAAATTTAAGTGTGCTAGGCGTAGTATAAGTGGAATAATTGACTCTGTTATGTTGACTTAATATAAAATAATGCACAGTTGAGTAGTAATAGCATGTCTGCTTTACATCATGTCCACATTGTCACCTTGGGTGTGCATTACTTTCTAATAAGTCAATAGAGCATTGTCAATTATTCCTTACAGCATGCATGTCATTTGGACTTTTTTTGGCATGATTTAAAAAATGTTATTAAGACTAGTTTATATTCAGTTTTAGACAACACAATTACTATGTTTTAAGTATAAACACTTTACTTTTATTATTTTAATTAATTGTCACTTATCTATATGTACAGTTGATGTCAGAATTACTAGCCCTCCTGAATTATTAGCCCCCTGTATATAGTATATACCCCCCCCCCCATTTCTGTTTAACGGAAAAGATTTTTTTCAACACATTGCTAAACAGTTATATTAACTCATTTCTAATGATTATTTATAATAATAAAAATCTAATAATTTCTAATATTTTCTTGTCTTTGCCATGATGACAGTGCATAATATTTTACTAGATATTTTTTCAAGATACTAAAATGCAGTTTAAAGGCCTTACTAGGTTAAGTAGGTTAACTAGGCAAGTTTGTATAATGGGTTTTTCTTGTCGACAATCGGAAAAAAAAATATTGCCTGAGGGGGCTAATAATATTGACCTTAAAATGTTTTTTAAAACAAAAAAGACTTTCTCCAGAAGAAAAATTATTATAGGCAGTACTGGTGAACTTTGCTCCACTGAATATCACTTAATAATAAATATTTCACAGGAGGGCTAAAAATCTTGACTTTAAGTGTATATATAAAATTATATACAAATCTGCTTGTGTTTGCAACTCTATAATCTGTCAAGTCAACATCAGTTAATTGATAATAGTCTTTAAAATATTAAGACCATCTTGAAAATAATGACTAAATGTGTCCTCTTACATCTATCCAAAAAGTAAGAATAAAGAAAATATATAATTACCCTTTACACTAGGTGTAAATAACATTACATTTTAGGGTCATTAATATGAAAGTTAAAAATCATATAAAAAAATGTCACATGAAACCAGCATATAAAAATAAAGTTGAAGGCACTTTTTGCATTGATCATTTTTGAATGATTTACTAACAGCCGCGAGTGCTTTGCATGCTGCTTATGTACCTTGTGCATCTCGCATTTTAACCGCCTGCTGTGCCTCGCGTTTCTGCCATTGTGCGATGAGTACTCGCAAATGAAAAAAAGTCAACTCTGAGCAGAAAAAGCGTGTTCCGTCAGTCGCGTCTTTTTCATTCTCCAATCAAATGAAAGTTTCCGTTGAGGTGACTGCAGTGTTTGTGTTATCAAGAGAACTACGGAGACTTTTGAAGATAGAGGAGAGACTTGTGGTTAATGTTTTGAGTTATCTGGAGCTGTATGACTCACAAATCGTGAATATCACAATATTAATAAATATCACAATTGTACCAATATCAACAGCAACACTCATGCACAACACGCACCATGCTTCTTGCGTTTTTGGAACGTAAAGCGTATTGGGTGTGATCGACCCCTAAAACACTCTTTATGCAATTCTGAGTGTGCCTCACACAGGTGAGTGGGCTTGACAAACCACCTGTAAAAAACACATTTTCATCTCTCTGACACTTTAACTGACACTTTCACCAGTTTTGCACATTTGAACCAGACACTTTCTTACAATCACTCCACATCTGTCTTAAATAAATAAATATATATATATATATATATACATATACACACACACATATCTATATCTATACATCTATATATATATACATCTATATATATATATATATATATATATATATATATATATATATATATATATATATATATTTTCTTCTGGAGAAAGTCTTATTTGTTTTATTTCAGCTAGAATAAAAGCTGTTTTTAATTTTTTAAATAATTTTAAGGTCAAAATTATTAGCCCCTTTAAGCTAATTTTTTTTTCGATAGTCTACAGAACAAACCATCTTTATAAAATAACTTGCCTAATTAACCTAACCAGCCTAGTTAACCTAATTAACCTAGTTAAGCCTTTAAATGTCACTAAGCTGTATAGAGGTGTCTTGAAAAATATCTAGTCAAATATTATTTACTGTCATCATGGCAAAGATTAAATAAATCAGTTATTAGAGAATAGTTATTAAAACTTTTATGTTTAGAAATGTGTTGAAAAAAATCTTTGTGCATTTATGAAGTGGCTTGACAAACCACCTGTAGAAACACTGTTCTCTCCATAAAAAACCCTCCCCCTTTTAACTCTAGCACTTAATTTTCTGAGCACGAACAGTTCCTTTGTATAATTAGCACTTCTTGTGTGTGTTGCCTCTTCTTATTGAGTTGCTGAATGCCTCCTCAATTGTAAGTCGCTTTGGACAAAAGTGTCTGCTAAATGGCTAAATGTTAATGCTTATATTAGACATGTTAAATGTCACTTTAACTGCGTGTCCATCATTTTTTTTTTTTTATTGATGAATATTTTTAAGATTCAGTACAGAACAGTGCTCAACAGTGTCACTAGAAAAATGTAATAGTAGTCTATAATGTGTCTTCATTGTGTTCTCAAGGCCCACAGCTACAAGTTTTCAGAAGATTTCTGGCATTGTCGTTTGGTTCCATTTCTCTGATTGACACACAGCCTTAAAATGGAAGAAGATTCACACACAAACCTCTGTTTCCACTTGAACTTTGACCTTGAGCTGGCTTTCTCTGTACTGGTTGGCTCTTGACACCTGCTCTTCAATGCCACACAGAACTGCTTCACAGCCTGCACACCTGACAGAGAGGCAGACAGAATATTTAACACCACAAGCAAGACATTTTTATTAAATTCACAGCAGCAGCCTGACACAAACACACACTCACCACTCCTGCAGCGTGTTGGCAATGTTGGGTAATTCGTTGGGACCCAGATCTCGACCTATACTGCAATCTACCTCGACCTGTTGGTTCCTCTGGTCCAATTTCCCGTGGATTATGTCACTGTAAATGGCCTCAATCAGCAGGTCTTCCAGCTCGCGCACATTCTTCAGCTCTAACTGCTGGAGCAGTAGTGAATATGGCAGACACTGTTGAAAGAAAGAGCTGTTATTTTGCTTTATTTCTTAGGAATAGTTTGCTCTAGGGTAGGTTAAAACATATAATTTGTCCTAGTAATATTACAGAGGCATGATAAAAGAATATTGGTTTTGTCAATCATGCATGTTAATAACAATAATAGGCCATATTGTTAACGGCTGGATGCTGATCATAACAGAACTCAACATGAAACCAAAGTTACAGCTGTTTTTTTTCTCTTTCCTACTGTCACGTATAATAGTAAAAGACAAGAATTTGGTGTTAACATCTAATTTAATTTACAAAAGTAATTATGCATGCAAACTGTCTACTTTAATGTTTCAAATATCTTTTGTGAATATGTAAAACTGTGGGAAAAATAATGCCATTCAGCGTAATGGATATATTTATGCAAGTTTCAAATTAAAGTGACTTCATACACACTGGTTGATACGAACTGACAGCGACATCTATGACATCTATGAACGTTTTGAGTAAACTTTGCCATGTATTAAAACTGTTGTTGTTTTATTTGATTTTAATATCAACATTTTTGTGAGAAATTAAGACATTTTTTTTTCATTATGCATTAGACATTTGTCTATATTCAATATATTGACATGATACTGATATATGATAATTGAACATGCACAATATTGACGTTGTGGACACTTAAAAATATTATGATTAATTATTTATTATTTATAGTTTTAGATTGCCTTTTTAAGAATATTAACATTGTTTTTAGTTAGTTCATAACCGCCAAAAGTTGGACTCTTAATAGGTTACCTTAATAGTTCAAACATGAACATTTTCACATATTAATCTGGCCTACTGCAAGCTGATATATTGACTAAAATTTCATTCACTGTTTGTAGGGCTATTGTATATCGATTAGGCTCCAATAGTAAACATCTGTTCAAACATCCATTTAAACTCCAGGTAAAAATGACAAAAGCTTTTAATAACATCAAGTGATATCTATAGCTTAGTTAATGCCTAATAATATTAGTTATTGATAGTCGTAATTTCTTTATTAAAATATAGTTAAAGGTGCTGTATGTAAGTTTTTGACTCTTAAAGCATAAAAATACCATAATATGTTTGCAGATATTTAAGAAACATGCCAAGTGAACATACTTATCTGAAAAACAATGCTGAAGTCAGATATTCTTCTTTGAAAATGTGAATTATGTCTTTGTTTTGGTAATTTTAACCAACCCAATGCCAGTTTACCTAATTATATTTCAGCACCCCGGGTTGCCTTGTTGGAAAACAGTGTATTTCATTCATTCAGAAAGGCTCTCAAACCATGCGCCTGTGACAGAAATGTGATCTCCGGTGGACAGTAGCAGACTCCGAAATGAGAGCCAGATTCAGAGTTACACATGAGGTTATTAATTAGCAAATAATATAAATATTACGAGCGTAAACATTAGGTGAGCAGGTTATTTTGTAACCTTGTGTCCTGACAACACACTACGTGACGAGATACGCAGTGATAAGCATTTTGGCTGTTTGCACAAGACGAAACACCACAGAAATTTACAATACAGCCATTCAGAAGCACAGAATATGCACTCACTCACAAAATAGTAAGGTTTATAATCTAATTAACATATATTAAACCTCTTTAACATTATTTAATATACATGCTGAATCACTGATATGTGTTGGTTTGAACTATTTCACAGTTCTAAAGTTCAATTTCAAACGGTTGTTTCATTTTCAAGATCTGAGGTGAACTGCTGCTGCTTTCAGTAGTATGATTATGTAGGATGGCATTCACACTTCGATGGTTAACACTGAATAAAGCACATGAGGTGTACATGAGGTGATCATTGTCAGTTTTCTGTTGTTCAGCTGTGAGAAATCGAAACCGTTTGTAATTTGTGGTGTTGGTTAGAACAAAAACTCCTTTTAATATGGAAAACATTTCTTCTATCGCGTGCCGTTGCTTTTATTAAGAACACGATTTAAATCAGCCTTTAGGCACGACACTTGCTCCTGTTGGTCCTCAATCTGGCAACCTGTGCTTGCGTTTGTTTTAATCCAGGAATGCAATACCTAGTTCAACCACTGGGTGTCAAACTTACATACAGCACCTTTAATAACTAATAAAATGAAGTTGTATTTTAGACTAATATTAAAATAACTGCAATAAATATGCCTTTATCTCTATGATGATTTTAATCCATTAACTAATGTTTACTAATGAGACTTCATTGTAAAGTGTTACCTATTGTGCTTTATAATACTTTTGCAATTTAATTAGTTTACCCTGAACATGTACATACAATAAAAGCAATACACCAAGTATTTTGTTCCCCCTCTATATTAAGAGGCCTCAACTACTATGCACTTACATCAAAATGCAAATACAATGTACTTAATGTGTTCATGATGTATTGCAGAACACTTCTGGATGAGATATGGGAAAAGGTTAAGGAAAGGTCTGGTGGTATTTGTAGGTTTAAGGATGGGTTAAGGTATAAGAGATGTTCAACAGTGTAATTCTAAATGTAATTACATGCAGGTATTCAATTAAGCATAAGTACAATGTAAAAACATGTAATTAAACAATATTGTAACATATTATTTGTAATATTACTAATTTCAATGTGAGAACATATTAGTTAAGGTCAACTAATATAAATTATTAACTTTTTTTGCAGCTATGGGCAATATCGTGATAATTCTGTAAACCTATGATCTGTTAAACACTGTCATAAACCTTGCATGTTGTAAGCAATGGACAT
Source organism: Danio aesculapii (assembly GCF_903798145.1). NCBI lineage: Eukaryota > Metazoa > Chordata > Actinopteri > Cypriniformes > Danionidae > Danio > Danio aesculapii. The sequence goes on along the minus strand of NC_079450.1, from coordinate 34,055,790 downwards.
TTTTGACTAATATTGTTTAGAACATCGCCATATAAAAAAGCCCATACAAAATACCTGGAGCAGATAAATCTATTTCACAAAATACAGACAAAAAGCAAAGCAATGACTACCTTCAGATTGGAGGCCAGGCTGATGATTGACAGATGACGGAGTTTGTTCCTCTGGGCGGGTGTGAGTTCAGGAAGTGAAGCTGTTCTCTCTAAATGGCAGACGCATAATAAATTAACATACATTACAACCATCCACACAGCCGGGAGGAAAACAGCTGATTAGATTAACGCCCTGGTAAAAACCGGCAACACAACGCAAGCCAGATACTCCCGCATCCCCCTCACCGGAGTTAACTTATTTAGCAAGGCAAAGGGCAGCGTGTACAGTCTCATTCTAAATCAGAGCGGGGAACGAACCTCCGCCTCAGGGGGCCAATATCTGGTCACATCATTTGTTGTCATGGTTACCTTTATAGTCGCAGTAGGTTCCATACGCAAAAAGATTCAGGAGCTGGTAGACTGGAGCGTGGGGACCCGTCTCCAACTAGAGAAAGAGAGAGGGTGTGAAGTGCAGACAGAGATTTATATGACAAAGCTCTGAAGTATTTTGTGTTTAGCAGTAAGTACTTTAGTTCGGCTCGGTAGGAATGACAGTGCAGTACATGGGTACTCTGGGATCTCTGTGCAATATGTGGCGGAGACGCTTTCATGGAATATAATAATGATGACTTGGCAATCTGTTTTTGTTATAGAACTTGTTATAGCAAATGGCAATGTAATAATATGAAAATGAATAAATATGCAAATGACCGTTTTAATGGTGTTGGGTTTTAAAGAAATTGCTACTGAGAAAGCATGAATCATCACATCGATTAAAAGTGACAGTTAAGATGAAAACTTTAAAGATGAATATTTTAAAGCAATGCAGTTTTTACTTTCTGTTCTTCAAAGAATAATGAAAATGTACCATAGTTTGCACACACATATTATGCTGAATGACTGTTTTCAACAATGAAAACTTTTTGCACCACAAGAAGGTCTACTATTTATTCAATTCAATATTTTTTATTTCAGGATCAGAATAAGCTTTATTCACAAAGTGTGCAGAAACTCATAAGAACTTTATGTTTTTTTCAGGAGCTCAGGGAGCATACGGGACATTTGTATGACATTTGCTGTTTTTCAAACTAATTGAGCTGAAACAACAAATGAATTAACCTAATTTCTTCATGTTGTCCCAGCACAAATGGATTGTGTGCAACCCTACTAGTTCAAGAGTTCACACTAATCTGATGATTGATTATAAAGCGAGTGGCATGCTTTCCCTGGAGAGAGCCCTGAGCTCAGAAGATCCTCGAGCCCAAGGCTCCCTCCCGAGTGCAGGGCAAGAGGGGAGTTTGAGCTCAGGTTGGTCTCAAGCACTGCCCCCCTTATTTAGGGTAATTACAAATTGGGGATTGCCATGTAGAGATATACTGCTGGTTAAGAGCTCGACTATAGTGCCAATTTGTATATTTGTATTGGTCGTTTCACCTATGATGCATGTCTTTGGACTGTTGGAGGAAACCAGAGAACTCGGGAGACACCCACGCGTGCAGAGGAAGAACAAGTCAACTTCGCACAGAAACACTGATTGGTCTGTTAAGGACTTGAACCAGTGATGTTTTTGCTGCGAGGCATCAGTGCTAACCACTGGGCCACCCTATTAAGGGAAAGGAGGAGGAGTAGGAGTGGAAGGGGGAATTCTTCAAGGCGAAGATAACTGAAGTAAGACACTCTGGTTATTTATAGTGAGTTAGGAATCATCCGATTGGTAAATCATGCAGGACCAGCTGTGATCAATCATAAGCATGTGCTCCTCTCGAAATTTGTTTAAAAATAAACTTCACATATCAACAAAAGAACACTGTAGGACATTTAAATAAATGGAAATACATGCACATTTAGATGGTTAATGTGCAATGTGTGCATTGCTGAATGTTTTAACTGTACAAATAAAAAATAAAATATTTATATAAAAGCATTTACATTTAAGTGGCTTTTATTGGTTACAAAACCTTATGTTCATGACAATAAGTGAACAGGTAGCAACTGATGTGCTAACTGTTTAGGTTGGATATGGCCTGAGGAAAAAGTCTTTTTATACCTAGATGTTTTAGAGCATAAAGATCTGTAGTGTCTTCCTGAGGGGAGAAATGTGAACAGTTGGTGGCCTGGGTGAGAGGGGTCTTGAATTTAGAGATAACTTTGATTTAAATAGAGCAAAATTGTTAGTACTTGAACCATATATTACTTTTTGAGTGGAGGTGTGGGGTCATACATATAAAAGAAATATGAAATCAATATACACACTACAAAAAAAAAAGAGCAATAAGAATTGGTTCTCACTAACAACTTTGTTACTAAAAAGGTGTAGGCTGAAGCCTTGCTTATTATGCCTATCGTTTATATATAATTAACTGATGAACAACACTATCTGCTAAATTTGATGATGCAGATTAAACTAAATTACATTAAACAGGTCTCAAAATGTAGAGGTATATTTCCAAACATACATGACTACAGAAATCCAATTAATATTTCTATATTCTGACTACACATTCAGTTATTTGATAAAGTCATAGAATTATTTATCACCATATATTTATACATTTTCTAAAATCTGCAAAGTGAATTGCAGCATTATAATTAATTCCTTGTCACATTTATTCCAGATTACCCCTTATACTTTATACATTAAATCTTGGCTATGCTTTTTAAAACATACACATTCCTCTTATTATACAGATTTTCACTCATTTAAACAGCATTTGAAGGAGTGGAAGTAACTTATTACATTATCTGCACTGTTTATAAATCAACTAAATCTACAAATTTGCTTTAATGGTTTTAATTAGTTTGTTGTAGGTTTATAATAACAAGCACTTTTTTCCATTTTAATTAGCTTTATTATCCAAATGATTTTGAAAATACATTTCTTTTATACATGTGCAACAGCTACAGGGGTAGCTGGTCAACCCCTCAAACAACCCCAAATCCCACCCATCCCTTAGGAGGAGAATAAAAAAACTAAGTAGTGAAATAAATAAATAAATATGCCTGACAGCATAATGAAACAAAACAAAGAAATCAAAAGGTAAAAGTTCAATAAATAAACAAAATACAACTAAAATATATATTTTTAATTATAAGTTTTTTTAGGAGACGAAAAACATTACGAGCAAAGATTTGCTGTGTATTCTTAACAAGATTAAGTAGAGGATCCCGATTTTTATTAAATTTGTCAGTGGAGCCCCTTAATGTAAACTTTTTCTATAATAATGAGCACTTTTAACAATTCTAATTGTTCATTTTAATTTATTGTATGTATATTGACTTCATATTTCTTTTATAAAGCTTGACCTCACACCTCAACACAATAATTAATGTATGGTACGATAAGACCCATCCTGCTCCACTTAAATGGGAGTTATCTCTGGCTAAAACAGAAACCGCTCCCTGCTGTTCATGTCTTCTATTACACCACTGTTGTTTTAGTGATACTGGAAAAGGCGAGGACTGAGCCATACATCTGAGCCTGATTCCGATCCCGAGACAGAACAAAGTGAAGAAAAGTAACCACAATGCTTTCACCAGTCTGTTTCAGAGTGGTAATTGCTTTTCCTGGGTAAATTTTACATATATAGCCTAGTGTTTTCCTGTCATATTACAAAAGGCACTGCACTGTTTCTCGATTATTTGCAAGTGCAGTGATTACTGGTTACAGATACAGTCTGATGTAAAATGTGTAGTGGCATGAAAATAAAAATGGCATGAAAACGTCATCTATTGTTTTATATTTACCTTGGGGATGCCCAATTTATATTTAATGGGGATGCCCATATATTGTAGATAGTAAAATTCACAAGCAAACATTTCTGATTCAGCTATGTAATATCCTGAAATGCTAGTTAATAGTTCGAAATGAAGATATACATTGTTAAAAATAAACTTCAGGCAGGGAATTCTAGTCCTGATTTTTAGGAAGACCTTGCAAAGCTTTTGGAGCAGTGTATTGAGTTTGCAGTGTTGGGCAGCAGTTAGAAACTGAAGTATCTCCACTAATATCTTAGCTACAATAGGGTATATGCAGAGCTAGTGTTTCTTCGCATACCAATGAAATTCCGGTGAATGGGTAATGTGATTTATTTATTTTTTTTTTCAATTTTACCTGTTACAGTATCACCGTTGTAAAGTAATTAAAAAATAATCAGTTAAAAACACTTCAGAATTAATTTAGTTGTTCAAGCGTAAAACTATGAAAAGTCATTTACATGCATGCGCTCTTCAGGATCAGCAGGCTATCACAGAAGCTCCATTGAAAATACTGGGGTAAAAGAAATGTAAACATTTTAAAGACATGGTGTGGAAAAATGTAATTTAATCCAGTGCTTTTTGTACATTCTGATGCTGCGTTCACACCAGACGCGGATGAAGTGTCAAGCGTGAGTGATTTACATGTTAAGTCAATGCAAAGACACGAACAGACATCCTGCGGCATGATACGCCTGAATGAGGCGGCACGAATGACGCGATTCACATACATGAAGCGGCACAAGTTGAGTGTTTTGCACATTTGATATCGCACAAATCGCTCAAGTTGAAAAATCTGAACCCTAGCGGACATTCACACTGCGTTAAAAAACTAGGAGCTTTCTCTTGTAGGGGCAGGATTATGATGTAGCGCCTGTTGTTGGTGTCCCGAGGGGTAGGTCACGTGACCATGACAAAATGGCAGATGTAGTACGTCCGAATTCCATTCATACTGTTCACATTCATACTGTATAGAACGTGCTTTTCTAACGGCCGAGTAGTACGTTTAAATTCAAATGCAGTACCCTCTGAGTAGTAGGCGGTTTCGGATGCAGTCAATGTGTATTTTTCAGTAACTAGTTACTTTTTTCAGCAAGTAGTGGAGTAGCTTGACAATAGCTACATTCCATTTAGTGAACCTGCACCGGTCTGAATCAACACTGCATTATAGCCATCTATTATAGCCATACATTTATTCATTATTTTGTAAAATACATTTTTTCAAGTAACAATTATTGGATTCAAGCCAAGCCATAAAAAAGTCTAACAGCTGGTAATTAATCTTAAGCCTTCAATAAATTTTTTACCAAAATGGAGTCTTGTCACTTTTTTGTTGTTGAGAAAATGCTACGATGTCCTTAAGCTAAGTTAATTGTCTTGTTATTACAGTCCTACATTTGTTGAAGCTTTGTACTTGAACTCTTGATAATTTGAGAAATTTGGAAACTATTCACAAAAAAAAAAAACACATTGGTATTACACTGTTTTAAGCACCAACTATGTTATGTAAAGTTCAGACTGGAAGATTTTCAATGTATTTGTGTCACAGATGTTTTCACACTGCATGACTATCTGTGGTATTCCATTGGTGTTGTGTTTACACTGCAAGATGGATCAGCGACAGGGGGTTTTACACTGCATGACTTTAAAATAGAAAGAATCGCTGACAACTTTGTCTCAGTCTGCAAACTACGTCTCACAACCAAACACACGGCAGAAGTGACATGGAAACAACGTGAGGTCACGTAGCATATATTTTGTTATTAGCTACATAATGAGAAAGAAGTCTTTAGTGGGGTGGAAAATTGACTTATTTTGCTCACCTAGCTTTTGAAGGAAATTAGCAATTTCTCCTCAAGCTTTTTCTTTTTGGACCTGGTTGTGGTATTGCTCAAATGACATGTCAAACAGACACGGGTGCTACTGCCAAATTTACACTAGTTTTTCATCCATTTCTTGGGTTCAGTCTGAAAATAAGCGCTTTTAACTTCTCCCCCAACCTCCCGCTGATACCCATACTAGTTTATGCTGCTCTCTCATTGGCTGTAAGTAATCGTCAATGTTATTTTCAATCAGAACACATTTCACATGGCATGATTTGAATCGCCGACATCTCCAGATATTTAGCATGCCAAATATCTCACAGGTTTCGGTGACTCATTGGCGATTCGCACAGATTTCGTCTTTGAAAGTTCACGCTGTGTGATTGTCTCGTGAACGAGCACCGATTTGACTGTGATTTCAGGCATTTGTCTGAGATTTCTCAAAACCTGTTGGCGAGTCAAAATCAAGGCTAAAATCATGCAGCCTGAACTCAGCATTGTTTAAAATTTATGTTTATTCCTGTTTTCATAATTAATGCCTTAGTGAAAAAAGTAGCTTCAATGTAACTAGCTACTTAAAGGAAGTAGTGCATATTGTAGTGTAGCTAGATACTTTTTTAGAAGTTTGAAAGCAGCTTAGCTACATTTTCTGAATACTGATAAGCAAATTGTAGCTTATCGAGATAGTTTCAGAGCTTAGCTACGTTTCCTGAATCCTCATGAGCAGCTTCCCCAACAGTTTGACAGTTTATCATATCTTATTGCTAAGGCAGTTTCACAGCTGTTATTGACTAACAGACACGCCTCCCTCATTACAGATGACAAAGATGAATATTAAGGGGCGTGTCAAATGAAAATCATGACATCGATTCTCCAATCAGGAACACTACTGAGTTACTTCTGAGTTCCGAAACTTGCAGTATGGTTTTACAGTAGAAAAACCTTGTTTATGTCAAGATCAAGATCATTTGGATTTTCCATTTCATGACCCCTTTAAATAAAGGGATCTAGGTCATGGATCAAGGTCAGGATCAGGATCAAGATCATGCCACATTAATCTAATACGAATAGGAAGTGCAAAAATACATTTGCTTTTAGACAGAAAGGCGAGAGACATTAATAAATAATAAAACAAAGTAGCTCTTAAACAGGAGACTAATAGCCATGATATTTAAGATGACACAGATGATGCCATTTAAAATAAATACATCAGACAGAATTCATATAGAGTCATTGAGAGGAACTGATGTAGATTTTGTCTGCACACATATATTCCTCACCTCGCGGACGTTGGGCAGTTCTAATATGTCTGAGAACACGTAGAGGCCTGGTGTTTCCAGTATAGAGCTGATGGCCTGAGCCAGAGCTGAACCTGAGAGAGACAGCAGCTGATCCACCTCCATCTGACAGAGAGAAAAATGGTTTAAACAACCCATATCTCAATGCATAAAATGGACAACAGCGGTAAAGTTGGTTTTATGTTCACACATTCTGCCATTCTCCTTAATAATATAAATTAGGAAAAGTATTCTTTGCAAATTGTATATAGGAATATCATATTAGCAGCCAATGATTCCCAAAGTTTGTTGTTCAATCAAGTAAATAGTGCTAATGTTGTTGTAAGTCATCCTTACATGCGATTTCAGACCGAATATTTAATAATTACAATTACATCCAAAGATGCTTCTCCTTCATTCACTTTTGGTGAATGTAGCCTTGGCTAGGAAGAGTTGATGTCATCAGGCGGTATCCAATGATCATTGGGTGTTTCAACCCTAAATCGCAACACCCTGAACATTGGTGAGTCAGCAGTGGTGGCCAAATCACTGGTCATCAACTCCCCCTGGCTTCCAGCTAAGCTCCTCTCTCCTGCTCCATAACCAGCAAGAAGCTCTCTCTGCTGCCTCCCCCATCCTGCGAACAGTTATCTTTCTCTCTTTTCCCATCACCCCAATGGCTGTAAGCATCCTCCATACTGACTGGGCAGGGAAACCTCTACAGCCAACCTCGACTGGGAAGAGCCATGCCTGCCCACCTTTCTCCCTGCAGTCATGCAGGAAGTCCTGGTATTTGGCACTCTTCCTCTCAAACGCTTGCTCACAACCCTCTTCCCATGGAACTGTAAGTTCGATGAGAATGATCTTCTTTAAAGTAATATGGTAAATAATATAGGGAGTGTGTCACAAGTTGTCACTAAACGAATGTGCGAATATAAAACTGACTTTACCTCAATAATTGGACCTGCAACGTTTAAGAAAGTGCAGATTCCATAAACAGAGAGGAGGGATTAAATGCAAGATTTGTTCTTGTTAAATCTGTACCAGCAACCCTCAATAACTCATGTACAATAAACCCGTTTCATTGGGCTTGTTAAATTGCTGTTGATCCACGGCAATATGCTTTCGATGACACTTTGATGCAGGGATTTAATAAGACAGGTGGCTCGGGGTAAAAATAACAACATTATCAGGGTAAAGTTATGCATGATGCACTTTAATTATGATTAAAACAAGGCTGCCAGTTGGACTGATTGCAGCTCAGAGACAGCCAAGAAAACATTTTAAAAAGATAAAACAGCAAAGCAATTACATACACCTGAAAAACAATGTTTATGAGACTGCAAATGGTATATAACATCACATGTCACATACAACATTTCAGAAAATAATGTTTATCACTTTGCAAAAGTGTGTTCGTGTTCACTAACAACTGAAGTAAACTTGGTTGTATATTCGCGCAATCGTTCAGTGACAACATGTAACATGTAGGCATGGGACGATAACCCACGTTTTTAAGGTATACCCCAGTTTGGAAAAGGCCAAAATGTTCTGCTATACGTTTCTATGGTTTATGTAGGATTTTTAACTTTTTTTTTTGTTTGTTCTTAGGACAACAGTATCTCCAGCAGAAAAGATATCCAAAGACACCGTTTTAAATTGTAAAGAAATCTGCGTTTTTGAAATTAATGAAGATAGCAGAAGTCAATGATTCATTTGAATTTACTTAGTCTGACATGTTTACTGTAACAAAGTATTATAAATGACTCAAAATTAAATATATTGAGTTCAAAGGGGAAAATGTTTTTGTTATTTACTCAGACATTTAAAAAGAACATATTTTAGAACAATATTCACAATATAGTTACCGTGAAACCGTGATATTTTTATCCAAGATTATCATATCGTCAGAGAATCTTAAACCGGCCCATGCCTAGTGACATGCCCCTTAAATGTTTACCATGGTACTCTGAATATTCGGTCTGAAATCACATGTAAGTATTCAAGACTTTAAAACAACATTAGCACAATTTATTTTACTAAATGTTGTACTTTGATAGTCATTGGTTGCTAATATAATTTCACTATTTAGTATTAGCACAGAATATTTTTCTGAAATTATATTATTAAGGACAAATTCCGAATGTGTACATAAAACCAACTTTCTCTCAAAAGCTACCACTAACGTTCCCGTAGTACGTAAAACAACAACCTAGCCGTTTATTTGCTTATTTAAATCAATTTTAAATGATTTTTGTGTTGTCTAAAGCCCCTTAACATCAGCCGGATAATAAACATGAACTCGTGCTCACACTTCAGCACCACACCGGTATGAAGAACATCAACAGAACAAGCTAACCTAGGCCTTGGCGTCGTTAAATGGTATTACGTAAACACGCAATGTTACATACACTTCTACATATGTTCAAATACGTAACAATAACGTGCAATTGATTTCGCGCGCTAAAACGTGCAGAAAAGCAGATACATTTACCTTATTTACAAAGACTGAGGATGTTTGTGTCAACTGTGGTGCCAATGCTACTTCCGTTGGCAAGCGTGATACGACATGATAACGTGCTCTCTGATTGGTGGAGAGGTAGACGGGAGGGCGTGACCAGAAAGAGAGATTATGAAAGTGAACGGACACACATCGCCATCGTGTGGTCACGAGAGTTAAGACTGCTTGGTGAGTCTCAAAATGTCTAAAGAAATAAAGAGATAGTTGAGCCTATTTACTCACCCTCAAGTGGTTCCACACCTGTGAGTTTTTTTCTGTTGAACACAAAATAAGATATTTTAAAGAATGTTCGAATCTGATAAGCATTACTAAATATCTATGATGAACACTAACACTTAGAAAAACAAGTAGAGTCTGTTTCCAAGATTTTTCTAAATAACTTGTTTTGTGTTCAACAGAAAAAGGAAACTCAACAGGTCATGTTTTGTTTTGGGTGAACTATAACTACAATCAGATTTTTCATTGAACATTTACAAAACCGATATGAAGTGCTATAATATTAGACTAGCACATTTATGCAATCTTGTTCAATCAAAGATAAGTTACACCATTGTTAGAAGCACTTTAACAAACATTAAACTATTCTTCATGTAAATTCTCATTGTTGATCACCCTAAAGCTTACATTTCTGCCATCATTTAACCTTGCTTCACTTGTTTCAAACTTGTTTGAGTTTCCTTCTTCTGTTGAACACAAAAGAAAAACTTGAAAACATTGACTTCCAATGTATTTGTTTTCCTTATATTAAAGTCAATGGCTGTAAGTTTTCAGCTTGCTTCAAAATATATTATTTTGTGTTCAACAGAAGAAAGTAACTCAACATTGGAACCACTTGAGGGTGAGGAAGTATGATAAAATGCATATGATTGGCTACTATAAAGGCCAAAAGTGATGTCCAGCCTATAATACAATTGAAGTATTTAGCCATGTTTAATCAAGTTAATATTGGTAGATTTTCTATAAGAATGTTGCCTAAATTATGCTTGGACATTCTTATTAGGAAATACACAGGAGAATGATTTAATTAAATGAAGGAATGAACCAATTAAATACTAATCATTGATGTATGCTTTGTATGCATTGATGTATGCTTTACTTGATTAGATGTTGTTTTGTTTTGGGTTTTGTTGGTCTGTGCATTTTGGGGTTTTTTGTAAATTAAAACGAAAGCCATATTTATGTGATTAGCTGCAATTTACCTTTTCTTTTCCTATGATGACATGTTCCTCATATTTAGGTTGTTTTATTACAAATAGACCAGGGTCGGTACTCAGTGCCTTTTGGACATCATAGCATGAAGTAATTAATATATATATAATCATGTAAACTATATATATATATAGTAATCAAGTTTACATGATTTGAGATGCAAAATGTGTGGAAAATAATGTTGTTAAATTGTGAGTAAGATAAATTTAAGCAATTATTAGCTTTATTGAATGAATAAAATAAGCGATTATTCTAAAGCAATTATGAGGAGGATTGCTGAAACTATTGATTGTTCATTCATATATAATTATTATGCTGACTTTATACATACAGAGCTCAGCATAATTGAGTACACCCCATTTTGAAAATTAATATTTTTATCCATTTCTCAGTGAATATAGGCAATGTATTCTGGTGCATTTAAACAAAACAGATTTTTTTGAACAGATATATTTATTAAAATAATATTTTAGTCATCAAACGTATTTAGAAATTGAAAGATAATACAACTAAATTCAAGCAAAATATTGCAAAAAAATTTCATTTTGAAAAAAAATTTTTTTGCTTCTCTTGATTTTACCTCTTTTTTTAAATTGGTGTTTAATATTTTTCTATAACATATAAATTTGGATAGACTAGTTTTTGTACCATTATTGTAAGTTATTTTGTTATATAAGCTCCAGATAATCTAATCTAATCTAATGTATATGCACAAATATAATATAAAATTTATATATATTAAATAAAAATATGAATTAAAAAATAGATTTGTGAGGGGTGTACTCATATGCTGAGCACAGTAAAAAGTAAACGTTGAAATGATATTTCTTAACATTTCAGGGCAATAATAACATTTTCTTTAGGACACGAAAGGCTCAGAATTCTAGGAATGACAAACACTTCAACAGCAGTCGCCCCTCCAGACCTCACTTTTGGCCACATAATCTGTATGAAGACAGAATACATTAAAATATTCTGGAACAAACATCCTAACTGTGACATCCTAACCTAACTGTCTTATTGAGTACTCAGCATTGTGCTCCAACAATCAAACATCTTTTACTGTTGGGTTTTCCCTGTTGTAAGTAGAGTGGTTATTGCAAGAAATTGATGTTTCCAGTTTGATTGCACAACAGTTAAAAGTGTTCTCTTTGCTCCCTGCTGAGTGATGATGAAAGAAAAATACATTATTGTGCAATGTTTTGAGTTTCCCCAAATCCCAAGTCAAATCAGACACAACTTAAATTTGGGATTTTCAGTGTCACCATTTATTTAAAAGATGGGCAATAGAAAAATAGAGCAACATTTATACACATTTCACTGAAGTTCAGATGCTAAAGGCGATGGGGTCCATCTCACAGATGCGTTTGTAATGGAAATCACAGGGCACGTCAAACCAGGATTTTGATCTCGAGTCCAGCACTGCACAGTCTTCTCCATGAACTCCACCTGACTGGTGATTATTGGGCTCTTTCTCCCAATTATTCCAGTACCTACAGAAAGCAGCAGTGAGCACAGACAACAATTATTTTAAAAAGTTGCTTATTGCTAGTGCCAGACAGAATCTGCGGACATTTTTTGCTATTCCTATAAATAATTTAGTAAAAATCTGAGGATTATGAGGAATGATTTAAGGAGTATCATAAGTAAAAACTTAATTTATGAAACAAATAATAATACATTTGTAACTTTTATTTAACGTCCAATAAGATCCACTAATTTGATAAACTAAGCAAGTCTCTCACATATTATATATAAAGGACAGAAAATATTACTTTACAAACTGTATTGTAAATAAATCATTTGAACATTTTAATATTACTCTTATTATATCACAATAATATTAGTGAAATTAATTTAAAAACTGAATAAATATAAATTTACACACATTTACACAAGTAAATACGTAAACTCAATGATGGGCTAAAAATTTGCAGAAATCTGCGGATTTCTGTGCGCGCAGATTCCATGTGGGCCTACTTATTACCAAATTACATTCAATGTCTTATTGTTCCTGAGATGTTTTCAATAGACTTTCTACTCTGATTCAACTGTACACACATAGATCTAAAGATGATGGCTTTTAAAAAAAATATGACCACAGACCACCAAATATGATAGGCTCCAGAAATATTATTTATCATATGAAATCAGTATACTTTGAAAAGAAAAACAACAACAAAAATAAAAAATAAAATAAATAAACAGAAATTATAAAAAAATATTAAAAACAAGAAGAAAAAATAATATAACAAAACTTATTCACTGCAAGACCACGACCAAAACCATTCTTAGATATTTTGCAAGAAGAATTTTACATCTCTATTTTTTTACATCTATCCATCAATATCTTTCCATTACAATTTTCTGTTTTTACAATTTTACAATTTTTAACTCGGGATATATTTGTTTGAGAAGTGCAATGACTTCATCCAACTGGTGCTTTTCACATAGTGGTCAAAATTATTATTTGTTTTCTTTTCAAAATTTCACAGGAAATAAAACTTTCTCTGAAACAGTGAAAACATATTTCGTTTCAAATTTAGTTTAAATTATGTTTCAAATAATTTGCTTTCAATAAGCTTTCACTAAAAAGATGAAGTTAAAAAACAATATAGTCTAAAAAGATCAAAATTTAGGCTACATTTATTCTTAAACCAAGAAAAATCTGTAAATTAAAAGATGAAAATCATTTAATTATTTTTTTGTCTGCTCATTTGTGTATATGTGTGTGTTCGTACGTCTTATTAACCACTGTATTGTCCACCCATTTCCACACTCCCTCAGTCTCAGTGTCTGATAAACCTATCCAGAAATGATAGTCCATTCCTCCGTGATTGCGCGCGACCGCCTCAAGGGTGTGCTATAGAAAATTAAAATATCACCAAAATATTAGACTTGCTGTAGAAACATATGATACAACAAGTAATTATTGAAACAACACAAGCCTTTCATTCACAAACAAAGCCATCTCTGCCACAGACTTACGTGTTGTTCGTGGCTGTGGAGTATCGTCAGATGGCCACCCATAGACGCACAGCTCTCTTTACTGTGCTGCCAGTCCAGTTTATCATCACTAAAATAATAACACTTCTCTGATAAATGCATCCAGTCTTCGGGACAGGGCCTACATTTGATCACTGCACAAGAGAGATAGATGAAAGAAAAGGAGAGAAAAAAAGATAATATGGTACGTTTGCAGAAGTTAGACCTATTAAGTGCACTCAGAGATGTTTTTCTCACCAGGTTTTGAGCAAGACTGCCCAAGATTTGTGTATTCAGAGCAAAGGCGGGAAAAACGCTCCTGCGTGGCGGTAAGTTTGAGAGAAAGAGTCGCAGCTTCAGACTCACTGTTGACTGGCTCTGCAGGAATGGACGATCGGCGGCTGTTTACCACTGAAGAGACAGAGAAACAGTTTATATCATCAATTTATTGACACAGCACTTGAGTAAACACTTAGCAGACGCCCGACTGTATTTCTGTATTCACTTCATATTTATGTTCAAAGCAGCCATTGTCACTGCCTTAAAGGGATAGTTTACCCAAAAATATAATTTGGCTCCCAATTTACTTTCCCTCTAGTGGTTCTAGACTAAAATCTAAAAGCACAAAACCTGTAACAATTGACTTCTATAGTAAGAAAAACAAATACTATTGAAGTCAATGGTTACAGGTTTTCAGCATTCTTAAAAACGTCTTTTATGTTCAACAGGAGAAAGAAACTTTAAAAGGTTTGGAACAAGTAAAAGGTGAGTAAATTATGACAGAATTTATTTTTTTTAACTGTTCCTTTAAGGAAATATTTGTAATTAACATTTTGTCCTACACCATTTTCAAATACAAAGTATATTCTATTCTATTGTATTCTAGAGTATTCTATTCTATTCTATGTCGCACACAATAATGCTTAGATGTCTAAATTGATCTCTAAAAATTATAATACTAAATACTTCTTATAATATTTTTAATTTAAGTAGTTGAAATATTAAATCAAGCTTTATATATTCTGTTTTATTCTGTTACAGCAATACCACATTACCTACTGGTCAATTGTTTGTTATTATTTTGATAATGATTTGTTAGTTTTTATGTTTTGTTTTTATATTTTTGATTTATCAGTTTTTATATTTTGTTTTAAATTTAGCCTTTTTAAAAAATATTCATACAAAATGTCACAGCATTTTAAAACCAGCGTATCGATATCATCCAGATATCACTCTATATTATTCCATATTCTATTCTATTCTATTCTATTCTATTCTATTCCTGCAAACAATAATGCTTTGATGTCTAAATTGATCTCTAAAATAGGATATTTAATATTATTTTAAAAAAATGTTTTTAATTGAAATAAATAGTGTAGAATATTAATTCAAGCTTAGTATAAATTCTGTTTAATTTTGTTCCAGCAAAATCACATTAAATACTGGTTGATGTTATGCACTATCATTCATTTATTTTTTGTTATTATTTATGATAATGATTTGTTAGTTTTTAAATTTAGTTTTTATATTTTTGATTCATCAGTTTTCATATTTTGTATTAGATTTAGACTTTTAAAAAGATATTTGTACAAAATGTCACAGCATTTTAAAAACAGCTTGTCGATATCATCCATATATCACTCCAGATTATTCCATATTCTATTCTATTCTATTCTATTCTATTCTATTCTATTCTATTCTATTCTATTCTATTCTATTCCTGCACACAATAATGCATTGATGTTTTAGCTTAGTATATATTCTGTTTATTTCTGTTCCAGCAATACATTCATTCATTAGTATTTTTTGTTATTATTTATGATAATGATTTGTTAGTTTTTTTTTATTAGTTTTTATATTTTTGATTTATCAATTTTTAACCAGCTTATTTAATTTTTAAACCAGCTTATCGATATCATCCAGATATTCCATGTTCTATTGTATTGTATTGTATTGTATTGTATTGTATTGTATTGTATTGTATTGTATTGTATTGTATTGTATTGTATTCTGTTCCGTTCTGTTCTATTCTATTTTATTTAGGGATATGCAACATATAGTATCACTATCATATTGATTATTGGAAAACATTTTTTAATTGTATTTACTGGTTTGTGTCAATAATCACGCTGATTTCCCTGATTTTTACAGTTGTACAACTTTCACCATCATCATATCACTCAAACCTGATCTCTTTTTATAAAAAAAAAACTCTGTTAATGTAATTTAACATTAACCTTTTAAATTCGATGTTTAAAAAATCTCTAAATGTCTCAACACATCTTGTACATTTCTTATTCCGCTCATCACAATGATGATGTAAGGACTAAATCTCACAGAATGAATATAGCTTTTAGCGTTTCATCTTTCATTTATTTACAATAAATACAAATCATCAGTATGATTTTCAAATGATCAGTATTTTCCAGAATTTGAAACCCGGTGCGCAGCATTTCTTTTCTATTTCATTTCTTTTGAAAGCACTTTTAATGCAGCAAGTATCTGGCGTCAGACACAGATGCATTGCTTACATGCAGAATGTTTTTGTGTAGTGGTGTGTTTACTCACGCAGAATGCCAAGTACTATGTTTGCACAAACCGAGGTCAGCAGAGCAATAAGCAGGACAAGAGAAAACTGACCTCTCAAACACTTCACTCCTTTGTGAACACCTGATGAAACACAAAATCACAGTCAGATCTGTTCATTTTTACTTATGTTTATCCTACATGCTTCAATCAGGGTTTCATTTGACCCTTGATCCTCACATTCCCAGACACACACACACACACACACGCACACACATTACCTTGTTTGCTCTGTGATGAGAGTATAGGTCGGTTCCCACAATGAGAGATATCTTCAGTAAACTCTTGTAAACTGGTGTAATTTTCGATATCTTCCATCTTACAACCACAAGTTCAGTAAATCTGTTCACAGTCTTCTTTCTTATTTATTTAACAACAGAGCTTTTTATATAGTCCTTCTGACATAAATTGTGCTTTTATCTTATAGTCTTGCCCTTCAGATCCCCAGTGGAGAATTAAGAAGTCCATAAAGAAGTGAGCAATCAAGAAAAAGAGAGATTGTCTGGAGAAAATAAGAAGTGAAAGTTCTTCCTGAGTTGTTCCTCTCAGACTTGTACGAACGGCTCCTTTTTGCCACTGACTTTTAACCTCTTTTCCCTCCGTCCCCTCCTCCATGTGTGTGTGATCATGTACGCATTTAGGGGCAGGAAGAGAATAAACACTGGCAGGAAGAACGGGAGAAAAGCTGGTTACGCAATATTTAAATTTTAACCAGGCACTGATCAACACAGTGAGTCAGTTGTACATCATTCTAGCCAATAAAAACAACAGTTTTTTCATGATTGAATTTTTTTATTATCTATTCCTGTAAAATGCTTCTTACCAAACATGTTGTGAAATTCAGATGTACAAAAATGTTTAACTACAGATAGATATCAACAGCAATTAGACATTTAATGACCTTTTCTGGGAAATCATATTTATTCGGACATATAATTATTGCTGATAATTGACACTATCCCCCATACTTTTCAATTGTTTAGTTGAAAATTCCAAGAAAGTGTAACAAAAGAAAAATTCACTAACCATACACTCAAAAAATATATATTTTAACTTGTTCAAACTACCTAATTAAAATGAGCTGAAACAACACAATTCTTGAGATTTCATTGGGACAACTTAAGTTTTTATGTTCAATCCACATACATTTTTTAAAAGTGTTAAGTTAACTTGTGTTGAGACAACATGAATGAATTGTGTGGAACCCTGCATTTTTACAGTGTATGCTGGAAAGTTATAGCAATACTGGTTCACACTTTATTTTTGAATGCAATAAAATACTAATTAGGTACTTATTCATACTTAGCAAGGTAGTAGTTTAGGTATTAAGATTAGGGATGTAAGATCATAAGATCATACTAATTTAAGTACTAAAAAGCCAATATCATAATAGTAATAATACACTGTAAAACCCAACAGTCAAATTTATCAAATGAAATGAGTGCAGTTAACTTAAAATTTACTGAAAGTTAATACTCATTTGAAAAGAGTTTTGAAGTCAGTGTTGAAGGTAATGAGTTAATTACCTCATTGCTTCAACTTAAATGGAGTAAGTTCACAGTACACATATACAGTAGATTCGTTTTTTTTACTCAAATGGTTTGTTGCAATCGGTTTCTTCAAACGGTTTGAGTTGCCTTAACTTTTTGGGTTTTACAGTGTAATAATAAGCCAATAGATAATAGTGAGGTTTGGTATTTAAACTAAAGTGTTGCCCAAAATTGTCTTAGAAACTTTTAACAGGGAAAATTGCTTGTCTTAGTTTATTAGGTATGGATTATATTATATGTACATATGGATCTTTGTGGTCAGGGATGAAACTTTATATTATTTATAAATTTTGGCAAATCATCTTGTGCTACACATAAAACTGTAAACAAACAAACACAAATCAAAACATGACGCGGCACAATAACAAAATCGTGAATCTAGTGATTGATCAATCCTGACTCAGCTGTTTTCATGTTTAAAGACATGCTGGATTGTTTCAACTCGATATTGGTGTTTATATTGACAAAGCTGTTGTCGAGATTCATTCATTCATTCATTGTTTTTTCAGCTTAGTCCCTTTCTTAATTCGGGGTCGCCACAGCGGAATGAACCGCCAACTTATCCAGCACATGTTTTATGCAGTGGATGCCCTTCCAGCCGCAACCCATCTCTGGCAAACATTTATCTGAAGAAGATTTTGACATTTCTCAGCCTGAAATTTTGACATTTCACAATACCGCAGTAAAACTGTATAATCTAATTTAGCTGTGATTTATTGTTTGCTTTGCAACTGTTGGTGAATACCTGGATGCAGTTGAGTAATACCAACAGAAGCAACAACTCATGAGCAATATTTATTCATTCATTCATTTTCCTTCATCAGGGGTCGCACAGCGGAATGAACCACCAACTTCTCCAGCAAATGTTTTACACAGCGAATGCCCTTCCAGCTGTAACCCAGTACTGGAAAAGACCCATACACTCTCACATGCACACACATACACTTCGTCCAATTTAGTTCATTCAATTCACCTGTACCACATGTCTTTGGACTGTGGGGGAAACCGGAGCACAAACATGGGGAGAACATGCAAACTCCACACAGAAATGCCAACTGACCCAGCCAGGACTCGAACCAGCGATCTTCTGTGCTGGTAGGTGACAGTACTAACCACTGAGCCACCGTGTCACCCTCATGAGCAACATCCTCAACATAATGCAATGGAATATATATATATTCTTTTGTTGTAATCATTACTGGTGCTACAATAGATTTTATATTAGCAACTGTGGCCTTGTGTGTATAAATTAATACTATATTCCTAAACCGCATCACTGTTTGTTCTGTTCACTGTCTAATTTCTGTTTCAAAATATACAATTTTCTTCCATTTCTGTGGAAAAAACTAATTGACTGACCTTTTAATTTGTGAATTTTCACAACACTATACAGATGATCTAATAAAACAAAACATTTGTGATTTTCCTCTTTTGCTTCTGAGAAATGATTGCCTAATCGATGAATGTTATAAGACTTTAACTACAAAAATACAAATGGAACTTTCTCTCAAAAATAAACAGCCAGTTATGTATTTTACCCTGCCGCATTTGCCAAGAAGACAAAAAAAAAAAAAACAGGTGATATTTTTATTTAACCTGTAGAAAGTGCTTAGATTGTGTTTTTCTCTGAAGTTTCTTTTTTTCTCTTGCAGCTGTTGGTTTAGGTTATTCTGCATGGCCTCAGCTGCATTCCTGTATCGTCTCCAGCTGTTCCACTTCCTATTCCTGCTTTCTCAAAAACAGCTGCGCCTCCTCCAAACACACTAGAGGTCTCCTCAGAGGGTAAGAATAATAAAACAATTAGGATGATAATACAATAATGTTATTCTTTAAATGGACTAAACGGTTTTACTGATTCACAATTAAAATGACTTTCAGACTCAAACTTTATTTTTGTAGTAGACTTGCTTTTTTACAAGTGTGTTTTACCTCAGTCTAAACATCTTCAGTTGTAACCACAAAGGCAGACTACCAAATAACCAAAAATACACTGTAAGGGTCAAAGTGTATGGTTTTTATGCCAAAAATCATTACAATATTATGTAAAGATCGTTTTCCTTAAAGATGTTTTAACATTCTACTATATCTGTGCTTGAAGGTTTGAACACCCCTTTCAGAATTTGTTTAAATGTGATGAATTTTGACAATTTAAGAGAGATCATATAAAATGGATGATATTTTTTATTTAGTATTGTCCGGGGTAGGATATTTTACATAACATATGTTTACATATAGCTAAAAAAACATAGCTGAAACAAAATTATTGGAAAGTTTGCATATCCTTAGTTTTGCAATGTTTATGTTTCCTGATGATACAGGTCTTTTTTCTGCTTTGTAATGGTTGTTGATGAGTATCTTGTCTGTTCTGAACAGATAAACTGCTTCTGATTTTGAGAAAAAAAGGTTTTCAAAGAATTTTCTTCAGATTTCCAACATATTCTGCAGATTTGAACCCTTTCCAGAAGTTAAGTATGATTGTGAGAATTATCTTTACACTCTGAGGATGACTGAAGGACTCAAGCACAACTATTAATAAAGGTTTAAACCCTCACTGATGCTACAGAAGGAAACACAATGCATTAGGAGCCAGGGATGAAAAACTTCAGAATCTGAAGATTAAGGTTAACTGCATTTAATTTGTAATCCGGAAATTTCTGAAAGGCAGAACTAAATGGAAAGCAATGGCATTTCAACAACAACAACAACAACAACAACAACAACAACAACAACAACAACAACAACAACAACAACAACTACAAAAGAATAAAACAGGACGAAGATGTCTAGATTTAATTATTGATTAGTAATATAAATTGCTAAGAAAATGCTAAGATCTGGACAGTTTAAATTTCAAATAGTCTCCTCTCTGCCAGAGTATGTCCTATCCTAACAGACCATAAACATCAATGGGAAGCTATTTTTATTCAACCTTCACATATAGCTCAATTTCCAAACAATTGACACGTATGACTGGATTTGTGTTCGTGAGTCTCTATTGTTTTCCATCATGTCATTCACTTTCCTGTTGTCTTTGGCAAAAAAAGCCTTTGTCCATCCTTCAGCACGTCCTTTAAGATAAAGACTCCAACAGACTTCCTAAAAAGCTTTTAATTGCTGAGGTAATTGAGTTCATTTATATAACCTCTTTAATATTCTGAAAAGCATGCAAGATGAACATACTTGATAATTTTCAATTCAACTCTTAAAGGGGGAGTTTACCCAAAATCAATGAAAGAAAGGTGTGGAACAAGTGGAAGAAAATGCTGACAGAATTAAAATGTTTGTGTGAACTATCCCTTTTACCACTCGGTTTCCAAAACTGTTTCCAAAACTCAACATATTTATAATATTATTAGTATATTGATATTAAATGGCTCCATATATGATATTTTGTTAAAAAAGCAGCTAAATTTTACTATTATTTTTCTGTAGACTCCCCAGCGCCTCTTGTTGTTCTGGATAAAAAAAATGTTGTCTGCATATTTTGTTATAGCCTCTCTGTAGGATGAAATTTTTACAAACGACTTTATTTTTGAATATGACAATTAAAGAAGATCTTGTAACGAGTCTCATTCACTGTAAAAACAAACAAATTTCACATTTTGTCGGACAAATCACCTTTTCATAAGCTTTCAAGAGTTCACACTTAGCTGATAATCAATAAAGCGTATTTGGCATGCTGTCCCGGGAGAAAGCCCTGAGCTTGTAATATCCTTGAGCCCTGGGCTACCTCCCGTTAGAAGGGCGAGAGGGGAGTTCGAGCTCAGGTAGGTCTCGAGAACTCCCCTGCTTGTCACCGTGTAAGAAGTGTGTTGTTTTTCGGTGATAATTTGGTTTAGTTGATTGGCTATGGTTTATGTTTTTTGATGGTGGGAGGAAACCGGGGGACCCGGGGGAAACC
The DNA here is from genome assembly GCF_903798145.1 of Danio aesculapii. Classification (NCBI taxonomy): domain Eukaryota; kingdom Metazoa; phylum Chordata; class Actinopteri; order Cypriniformes; family Danionidae; genus Danio; species Danio aesculapii. Next base: position 34,034,096 of record NC_079450.1, on the reverse strand, counting down.
CACGCGAACACGGGGAGTACATGTAAACTCCACACAGAAACACAAACCAGCCCGATAGGAGGTTGGACCAAAAGTGTTCTTGCTGTGAGGCAACAGTGCTAGCCACTGGGCCACCGTGTCACCCTATCAGAAAAAGGGGGAGGAAGTAGGGGTGGAAGGGGGGGGAAGCATCAAGACGAAGATAACTGGAGTGAAAAGCTGGTTATTAATAATGCTCCCGTAATTATCTAATGGGTCAGATTATGGAGCTAATGAGGAGCCAGCCGTGTTGATCATAAGCATGTGATCCTCTCGAAATTAGTTTATAAATAAACCACACTTATTTTTCCAGATATTTATAAGATTCAAAACTAGATTTCAAAATCTGATATTTATTCATTTAAAACAACATTTTCATTCATTCATTCAATTAATTAATTAGATAATAAGAAAAACATATATAACACATTATTTAATTTAACATAGACAACAATTATGAAAATAATGTTAAAAAATTCAGAATAAATGATTTGTGAATACCAGTTATAATAGGAAGCAGATGTAAATATGCTTGATTTACTAATTTAGAGTGGAGAATTATTGATCTCCACACCACACTGTGTGAATGAGAGAAATACTGTCTGCATTGCAAAACACAACCTGGTGTTTCACACTATCCACGTAAACCCCAACTCTACTGGGTTTAGTCTGGTTGGCGATAAGGGTTTCTTCATCACCTCTTACAGCATACAGTCGACCATTTTTTACAGAAAGAGAAATGTTCTCAAAACCTTTATTAAACAATGTCTGCCAAAGGGATGTGTTCTTCTCTTTAGGGTAATATCTAACAGTAAGTCCACGTTCCCATCCTGGTTCAGCTTCGATATCGACCTCCCAGTACACCTGACCCGGCTGAATGCTCTCCACATAATTCTCCCTGTAACCATTGTGAAATTTCTGGAATCTGGCAAAGTAATCTTCGCCTTGAGGCTGCAGATGTTTCTCTTTTTTAAAAGCAAGTTTTAGGTCCTTGTCCATTGTAGATGAATCTGATAGGTCTAAAGAAAAAGGAAGAGTCAATAAAACAAGATTCAATACAATATTAAAACAAACGATATCCAAACTAATGAAGCTTAAATAAAGAAAAAACTATTGTTTTACATAAATCTGGTGACCTAATTTTAGTAGGGTGGTTCTCAACGAGGGGCCCTAAAATAAGCTTAAATTAAGCTAAAGCTAAAACATGTGATGGAAGTTGCATCGTGATGCCATTTTGGTTTATTCTATCTCAGAAAATCTGCATATATGAAGAGAAAAATCATGGACAGTATAGTGTAAAGAAATTGTGCATAAAATCTTAATAATTTTAATCAATTTAATTACTGGTAATTAATTATTTTAAAGTAACACCAAGCTCTAAAATATTTTATTAGGGAAACAATAATCCAAGAAACATACTAACCAAACCACAAAATATACTAAAACTAAAAACAATTTCATTACAAACAACTGAGAGAGTAATTTAACTTCACTGGTAATAATCAACCATGAAATCATTCACTTACTGAAATTAAGGAATTTAATCATTTTAATATATTCATAAGTTCATAATAACTTGTTTGTAATATAATACTTATTAACATAACGTAGTACAATTATAGCAGTTTTGACAAGCACTAGAAACATGTAAGGGGTATCTTCAAATACGATCTTCATAAAGCAGGGGGCTTGGAGTAAAACATTATAACCATTGATAAAATAGAGAATAATGTCAGAAACACATTATAAAAACGTGTTTCATTATGAGAGATGTTTATGAAGGCTCAACTCACCCCGTTTAACAGGACCCAGCATGTCCCTCCAAACCATAAGTGGAAGGTCAGTTTCATAAGGCCCAAGGGTGAAATGATCACAAATCACTCGAACGCCGTCATGTTTTGACTTAAATCTATAGAAAAACCAACAACCGTTTCACAGGTTTAAAGCAACATTGCACGCATGAAATTGAGCTAGGACTGCACTATGAACTTGCAACAATCTCATGACAATTAACATAAAAGCACAAAAAGATCTTCGTCCAGTGTCTGGAACATGAGCCATTTCTTTTCTTTATTTATTTTTAAACAACAACAACAACAAAAAAAGAACATTTTAAAAATGTTTTCAGACACCTTTAGTAGATTGCTCTGTCTCCTGTTTCTTTGTTGAGTGTAAAACAGCAGCCCAGTTCAGTGTTGACATCTTGTGGACAAATTAAGTAGTGCACAGAAGTTCAGCATGCACATTGCAATTGCAATAAACACAAAGCATACTTCAGTGTTTATGCATGTGTCTGCATACAGCACGCGTGAAATACATTTCGTCACTAGAATAGTAAGCACTTAGTGTATGCATTTATTACCAGACATATTCTGAATATGTCTGCATGTCAATTTAGAATTTATTTTTGCACTAATTCGTTTTTTTCCTTCAGATTATGGCAACACAGAACTGGGCTATTAATCCTAGAGATGGCTGGATATAAAGCACCGCTTCAATGAGCTTCATTATCGTTACAAACCTCTTTTTTTTTCTTTGAATCAGACACTCTTCACCCTAATTATTGAGACCACATAATTATGCAGTTTTACTGAGTTTGAACAAATGTTTGTTTTCGCTGATGTTTTATAAATATGGACATATTTCATTGCTTTCGTATAATTAAATTGATTTCCCCCACAGTCCAAAGACATGCGGTACAGGTGAATTGAATAAGCTAAATTGTCCGTAGTGTACGAGTGTGAATGAGTGTGTGTGGGTGTTTCCTAGTGATGGGTTGCGGGTGGAAGGGCATCCGCTGCGTAAAAACGTGATGGATAAGTTGGCGGTTCATTCCGCTGTGGTGAACCTGATTAATAAAGGGACTAAGCCGAAAAGAAAATGAATGAATGAATAATTAAATCGAATAATAGTATTAAAAGGGATAGTTCACCCACAAATGAAAATTTACTCATTATTTACTCACCCTTAAGCAATTCCAAACCTTTGAGTTTCTTACTTCGGTTGAACACAAAAGATGATATTTTAAATGCTGAAAACCTATAACAATTGACTTTCATAGTAAGAAAAACAAATACTATGCAAGTGAATGGTTACAGGATTTTTCTAAATAATTTTGTGTTCAACAGAATAAAAAAAACTCATAAAGAATTTAAAATTTTAGGGTGAACTATCCCTTTAATAGCACAATGACAGAGAGCTCAAACACCCTGCATGTTAAGAAAACCCTAACAAATTGGAAAACAAAAACACACGCACATGCAAATTCTCACAACATATGCAAATACAGAAACATGCTACAAATAGTGCAGATAACACTATTCTTTAGATAAAACCTGCAGATAAACTTCTTTCTGTTTAGAGTCAACAGTGTTGTGGTTTTTGTTCATTAAATGTGTACATGTGTAGTCAAATAGATAAAGAAGTTTAGTGAATTTGTTAGTGGTTTTCTATTTGCATGTGTTTTATTAACTTCCAGCGTGTTTGAGCTATTTTGGCCACCATATAGTCTCTTATAGGATACTTTTCCAATGCACAGATTTGGCTTGGTACGATATGGTGCTTACTTTTGGGGGGTTTTCCACTGCTTTCTCTACCTAGTTCCTGTTCTTAAAGGTGCAAACTCCTGTACTATTGTATGTTTATATTTCATTACAACAGTAATGTCACAAACAGTAGAGGTTGCAGAACTATAGCAACAATCACACTCACTTTAAGCAGTACTAAACTGCAATAGAAATGCAAGTCAAACCAAGCAAAGCCAAACTGAAGTGAGCCAAGCTGTGCACAGTGGAAATGTGTCTTTTTTCATCTGTTTGGAAGGGTTCACCATGGAACAACCAAACAAGTGCTGAAGATTGATTAAAAATGCATATTATATGACAGCTAATATGTAATGGTAATGATGATTAGCTAATGTATCTGATAGACTATAATTTCATTAAAATGGGTCCAATTTGTCTGTAAAAATAATTTAAGCATGTTTGGAGTTTTGTTGCATTTGTATTGCAGTAATATTAAGAAAAGGCTCTGCAAAAGTGTCCAAAATATTAGCAAAAATGCATTTTCCATCTTACTTGGTTGGCAAAGCAAACTTGATGTTTTTGCTCTCTCTGATTTCATCAACCAAAGGGAACCCGTCTTTACTCCACCACTGAAAACAATAGAAACAGTTTTGAGGTGTTATAAAATCCACCATGCTGAGTCCAAACATGTTTCTGGAATGTGCTACAGAACAGAAGAAAGTTACCTCTAAAAACCTCTCAGGCTGGTTTATCTTCAGTCCTGACTCCAGTATGGACACTTGGCTGTTTCCTTTTATTTGCAGATTTGACAACAACGACCCATTTTGCTTCATTGATTCCTCAGCACTGTTTGCTGCTTTCTGGATCTGTTTCATCGCATCCTCCTCCTTTTTCAACAAGAAGTCATGCATTTTCTTAAACTGAGCATGCATAAGGGTCTCAAGGTGTTTGGCTCTTTCCTGTAGATTCACATTAGAATTTGAGAACAAAATGTAAGGCAGCCAAAATAATGTTAATACATTTTTTACAGTCACACTACAATAAGCTTTCATTATGGTGGCTTAAGAGACAAATTACTGTTATACTACATAAACTTAATATTCTTCTGCTTCTTCTTCTTCTGAGACTCAATCAATTATTCTAATATGCATCTCGTCCTAGACCGTTCAAGCTACAAAAACCAAACCAACTACAAACCTCCAGACTGGTCTGACTCAGATTGCTAAATCTTTTCCAACCGATCCAACTTACGGTTTTCTGAAAACTGACCTGGAAAATTCTGAAAAGTCCCATTGACTTAACATTGGACCAAACTTTGTGACCTCGGAACTTTGCACCATGACTGTCATACAGACTTAAGTTTGAGCTCATTTAACTCAGACAACTAATCTGCCAATCACTTATGACCTTTCAACTTACTAGCCACACCCTAGCAACCACTTACGGCACCCTAGAAACTATTCATTAAGACTTCCATTGTAAAAATTGTCATTGACTTTACATTGGACATACTAACAACATACCAATCCATACTAGAAACATACTAATGACATACTAACACACTAATCATACTAGAAACATAGTAACGATATACCAGTTCATACTAGAAACATGCTAATCCTTACTAGAAACACACTAACAAACATACTAATTATACTAGCAACATGCTAATTCATACTATAAACATACTAGGGACATGCTAATCCAAACTAAATCCATGCTAACAACATGCTAATTTATACTAGAGTCATGCTAAATAATGTTAGCAACTGCCTAGCAACCACTCAGAACACCTTAGCAACCGCCTAGCAACAACTTAGCAACCACCTAGCAACCACTCAGAACCTTTGCAACAGTCTATCAACGCCTTAGCAACCACCTAGAACATCCTAGCAACCACCTAGCAACGCCTTAGCAACCACTCCAAACACCCTAGCAACGCCTTAGCAAACAACCAGTAACCACTCAAAACACCTCAGCAACCGCCTAGCAATGCCTTAGCAACCATTCAAAACACCCTAGCAAACACCGAGCAACACCTTAGCAACCACCTAAAACACCCGAGCAGCTACCTAGCAATGCCTTAGCATCCACTCAGAAAACCTTAGCAACTGCCTAGCAACACCATAGCAACCACTCAAAACACACAAGTAACCACCTAGAACATCCTATATCATCTAGCAATGCCTTAGCAAACACCTAGACAACCCTAACAACTACATAACAACCACCTAGAACACCCTAGCAACCGCTCAGCAACACCTTAGTAACCACCCAGATTACCCTAGCAACGCCTTAGCAACTACTTAGCAACCACTCAAAATACCTTAACAACCGCTTAGCAATGTCTTAAAAACCACTCAGAACACTCTAGCAACCGCCTAGCAACACCTTAGCAAACACATACAACACCCTAGCAACCACTTAGCAATGCCTTAGCAACCACCTAGCAACCACTCAGAACACCCTAGCAACATGTGCACAACTACCTGGAATACCCTAGCAACACCTTAACAACTGCCTAGCAACACGTGAACAACTACCTGGAACACCCAAGCAACACCTTAGCCACCGCCTAAACGACCAGTCGAAACACCCTAGCAATACCTTAGCAACCATTCAGAACAACCTAGCAACTACCTAGCAACCCCTCAGCAACCACTTAGAACACCCTAGCAACTACCTAGCAACCCCTTAGCAACCACTCAGAACACCCAATTAACCGCCTAGCAAGAAACATGCCAATCCACACTGGAAACATGCTAAAATATATGTCTATCTATGCTGACTGTTTCAAACTTCTTATAACTACTTCAATTATTTAAACTTTGAAACTACCTCAAACTTTCAAATTAGGTTTTCTTAAGCCACCATACAAACTTTACTTTACTAGTTATGAGTCAATGTATTTACTAACTTGAACCAAGAATGAACAACACCTGATTTATTAATCATACTTTAATATTTACTAATGCATTATCAAAATCTAAAGTGGTGCTTGTTTATATTATTAGGTAACAATAAACAACGATATTTTCAAAAGCTAATGTTAAACAACTACTTTAATTAATGAATTTACTTAATTTAATCTGTATTTAAAGTAAGTGTTACCTAACCTACCTTAGATTTTGTGATTTCAAGCATCTGCTTCAAGATCATGTCACACATTTGTTTGTTGTCTTCTAAAATAAAACTCAATGCTTTGTTCACCACTTTCTAAATGACAAAAGCAACAACAAAATATCCGTCATTCCACACATATTCATGTCACAGTTCATATAAAATTAGCTGTTAAATGCATATATATTGTTTCAACCTCACTGATCTCCTTAGCTTCCTTTACAGGCTTAAAACTGTGTCCGCTGTGTTGCGTTCCCTCTTTGCAGATGAGGCAAACCAGTCTCTGGTCATTCACACAGAAAAGTTTAAGCGGCTCCTTGTGCTCAGAACACAGCATTTCCTCTGCTTTCGGTTGAATCATTTGCTTTTTCTTACGCTGTTCTTGTATGGCGTCCACAACATTTCTCAGAACTCGAATACCTTTAAGATCCGTCCCGGTGAAGTTTTGTCTGCATTCTGGGCATTTATGAGGTCCTTTGCTGGATTCTAAACACCTGGAAATACACTGTCGACAGAAAACATGTTCACAGGGCAAACTTACTGGATCTTTGAAGTCACTCAGACACACCGGACACATGAGGTGAAGAGACAGCGCTGAGGCCATGATTTCTTTTATCCTCTGACACCTGCTGTAGTCAGACTAGTATGACACTGTTGTAGTCAGACTAGTATGTCTGACTATTAAGTATACAGTTTGCTGATGAAACAATGAAGGTGTAGTGTTTATTTAGGCCTTTTTTTGTGTCAGATCACACCCTCGCACATCAGGGAACAAGATGCTTCACATACTTTTAAACTGAAATTAACAACTTAGATACTGACAACAGCTTACAAGATGGTGCAATTTACAGTATGGTTTAAGTAACTGTCATGAACATAAAAAGTAATTCCATTGCTGATATACACTCACCGGCCACTTTATTAGGTACACCATACTAGTACCGAGTTGGACCCACTTTTGGATTTAGAACTGCCTTAATCCTTTGTGACATAGATTCATCAAGGTACTGGGAATATTTTGGTCCATATGGACATGATAGCATCACGCAGTTGCTGCAGATTTGTTGGCTGCACATCCATGATGTGAATCTCCCGTTCCACCACATCCCAAAGGTGCTCTATTGGATTGAGTTCTGGTGACTGTGGAAGCCATTTGAGCACAGTGAACTCATTGTCATGTTCAAGAAACCAGTCTGAGATGATTTGTGCTTTATGAAATGGTGCGTTATCCTGCTGGAGGTAGCCATCAGAAGATGGGTACACTGTGGACATAAAGGGATGGACATGGTCAGCAACAGTACTCAGGTAGGCTGTGGTGTTGACATGATGTTCAATTTATACTAACGGGCCTAAAGTTACCAAGAAAATATCCCTCACACAATTACACCACCACCACCAGCCTGACCGTTGATACAAGGCAAGATGGATCCATGCTTTCATATTGTTGATGCCAAATTCTGACCCTACCATCCGAATGTCTCAGCAAAAATTGAGACTCATCAGAGCAGGCAAAATTTTTCCTGCCTTCTATTGTGCAATTTTGGTGAGCTTGTGCCAGTCTGGCCATTCTCCTCTGACCTCTTTTTCACACCAGTCAGACCATTCTCTGGCTATGTTCAGTTACTTAAGTCCCCTTTCTTCCCCATTCTGATGCTTGGTTTGAACTGCAGCAGGTCGTCTCGACCATGTCTACATGTCTAAATGCATTGAGTTGCTGCCATCTGATTGGCTGATTAGAAATTTGCGTTAACAAGCAGTTGGACAGGTGTACCTAATAAAGGGGCCGGTGAGTGTATAGTAAATATAATGTAAAAATGAAGCAGGAACTGAATATGTAGGAACTGGGATGACACTAACACTAATTTTACTAACACTTAAATATACTTGCATTATTTCAGTAAATGCAACAGTGTGAGAAATAAAATATTGTACTGCAGCACTGCTGCACAAACATTTTTTTATTTTGCTAATTTATTTATTTTTATTTAATATTTGGCTAATAATAATTTAATAAAAATGTAAATGTCTATGCTATCAAAATATAGTCTTTACACACCTGCCAGTAAAGGTGTGTTGGAAAACTAACGAGATCAAAAATGTGGAGAATGTTTTAATTAGTAAAAGTTTTATATTTATCATTGTAGTTATCGTCCTTAGCATACAAGGAGTTTAACAAGGTGTATCGTCCTTAGCATACAAGGAGTTTAACAAGGTGTATCACTTTTCCAGGCTGAAATACCACCTTTCCAAGTTGGTTTATGCTAGTTAGTGGTGGGTTGTAAACCATTATAATAATGTAGCTGTAAAAATATCACATAAAAAATCCTAAATGTAAATGCAAAGATGTGTGTAAATTTGAAAATGTGCATACAAAACCAAAGGATAAAGTTTTAACTTGTAAGGAAAAAATATGGCTAAACTACATTGGAAACACGTATACCGAATAAATTCCATTATGCGCATCTAAAAAGTCATGTGATTTTGCTTTAACAAATCAAGCGATAACAAAAACGGGCATGACGGGATGGCATTAATGCAGTGTTTCCTAACCCTGTTCCTGAAGGCACACCAACAGTGCATATTTTGGATGTTTCCCTTATCTGACCCATTAACTTCCGGTTTTGGAGTCTCTTATAATGTTCTGATGAGTTGATTCAGGTATGTTTGATTAGAGAGATGTTAACAATGTGTACAGTTAGTGTGTCTTTAGGAACATGGTTGGAAAACACTGCATTAATGGACAAACCAGCAGGCTGACCACATTGTAAAACATCTGAAATGTTGATTTGGTCATTCTAAAAGTCTGTCAATGAAGTGTTTAGGAATTACTACCTCCCAAAACCTTCTTGATCCCCTGTGCTCTTAAACAGCAGCCTCATACCTCCAAAATCCAAAGCGTTGCTTAATTTTCAAATGTTTTATGTGAAATTCCACAAATCTAAATAGCATCTTTGGATGAAAACATAAGCTATTGTTACTATTATAATGTTAGTCACTATTGTTACTAAGCTATATTTATTGGAAACACAAGCTATAAGTTTTTTTTTTTTAGTCTTGGTAGTTAAGCTAATTAGAAGCCAACTAGGGGCATCGGCACACTAGTATCCCAACATATCTGGTGACCAGTTACAGGGATCCCTTTTAGACGCATTTAGAGTATTTTTTGAATAACTTATGTTTTGCTTTGGTATTTGGTTTGATATTAATCTGTGTATTTATGCATTAAAAGGCCAAATATAGCTTGAGATTGTATTTAATTGGTATTTACAAGTATAATGTTTTCTTAAAGGTTTCAAAAAAATTAAAACTTTCTTTATTTGCTCTCAAATGGTCTCGAATTTTTATGAGTTTTTTTTTCTGCGGAACCTAAAAGAAGATTTTGAAGCTGCAATAATGTAACCATTGACTTTCATAGAACAAACACATGGCTACAGGTTTCCAGCTTTCTTCAAAATATTTTCTTTTGTGTTCAACAGAAGAAAGAAAATCAAACAAGTTCATGACAAGTGAAGTGTGAGTAAAGGATTTTCAGTTTTGGGTGAACTATCTCTCTTTAAAAAACAGGTCTTTTGTGGAGTAAAATAAAAGCCAAGTATTTGTTCATCCCTTAAAGGTTATATGGAAAGCACTATTGACAGAATTAACAATGGACCTGTCTATCTGCTTAATACATGCTTTGATTGAAAAGTATTTGGACCAGCACAGTACACAATATGTATTCTGTAAACACAGGTATAAGGTTTGACATTCCAGTTTGGTTACTTTCCGTGTTATATAATCTGTGGGAGGAACAACACCTTGTTATGCAACTCAAATTTAAATACATTTGATATCAAGCGTGTTCAAAAACAAGGAAGAGAAAGCAGAATGTAACAGAAAGGAATCTATCAGCTGATTTTAAAGAAAGAAAACATTCAGTTTAAAGCTCAGAACACGGTCTTGACCAGAAGGAAGCTAAAATGCATTCCCCTTTGTCTTTGGAGATCAGGTGCTCCGTGTGTCTGAGTGATTTTACAGATCCGGTGACTCTCTCCTCTTGTGAGCATTCGTTCTGTCGTCAATGCATTACTGGCCATATGCAGGCCAGCCTGGGACCAAGCGCCTGTCCAGAATGCCAAAAACCTTACAACGAAAAAGACCTGAAATCCAGCCGCTTGCTGAGAAACATGACCTCGACAGTACGAGGGCACCTAGCTGAGCAGAAATCAGACAGATCCACACCTCAAGAAGGAACACAAACATTAAAGCTAGCAGATATGGAGAAGATGCTGATGTGTTCTGAACACGACGAGAAGCTCAAGCTGTTCTGTGAGACTGATCAGAAGCTGGTGTGTATCATCTGCAGGGATGGAGACAAGCATAAAGGACACGTCTTTAAACCAGTGAAAGAAGCTGCAGAGATAAACAAGGTAAAACATTATCAATGACATCTGAGTCACATAAATGAGTAACTGAATAATGAGAGCATGTTCTTGCTTTCAATTGTTTGTTTACAAAGCTGTTTGTGGGACGTTATTTAGGCATAATTAGGTTTCTATTTAAATCATTTCAGCCACATTTTTAATCTCAGGCTCACAGAAACGTCTTTCAAATCATGTATTAAGTGTTTATTTATCTGTAGGGGAAGCTAAAGACTGCTTTGGGTTTTCTTGCCAAAGAAAATGGACAACTGGATTACATGATACAACAACAGACCACCAAGATCACCAAAACTGAGGTATCAAAACATCTAAATAAGGAGAAACACTGAGGAAAACACTGACTTTATGATAGCACAAGTCCTGGCCAATTTAGTAAAAGTACGTTAAAAACACAATTCATGCATACAACGACTTGAATACTTGAGTTCCACGAGCATGTTTTTAATGTCTGAATTAATTTGTTTCATTTACTCTGTTCTTGTTTGACTAAAGCGCGGCTCACACCGTGTGATTTTTAAAATAATTGTTTATAATTGTAGCTTGTTAGACTGCATGAACATGATCCCCATGTCACACTGTAAGATGTCAGATGTTATAATATTAGACTGAATGACAATCAATATGTCAAACATGGACATGCACAAGAGTCATCTGGAGTTGGATGTCATCCATCTGTGACACATTCTGTAACCCCATTCTGAAACAAAACACCATCAAGTTTTAATCAACACCATCTGACAGCAAATCGTAACTTTTTGATTTAGTGGTTAATTTGTATGAATTCTTACGATCTCATTCAGGGGTGTCCAAACTTTTTGAGCCGAGGGCCAGATGCCAAAAAATAAACATAAAAATATGGCCGAGGGCCATATTTTACATACATCACACAGACACACGCATATATATATATTTTATTATTTTATCTCGTCGTCCAATTGTGTTTCTAGAAAGACTAGAACTCTTGAATCTTCTCTAAGCAAATTACAGTTACAACACTCATCAGATACTCCTTTATAAATTCTCCTTCATTGAAGGGTTTCCTGTGCTGTGCGATTAGCTGAGCTACCTCAAAACTAGCCAGCGTAGAATTTTCCTGCACTTTATTAGCACGAAAAAACTGTTGTTGTTGAGCAGATAGGGCAGCTGCTAATTGTTTTACTTTTTGCTGAAGGCCTGATGTTTTGTTTCATAATGTCTTTTAATATTATATTCCTTCATTACTGCAACTGATTCCTGGCAAATTAAAGACACATTTCCTGCTGACCTCTGTGAAGAAATATTCTTTGCCCTAACGTGACTGAAATTTCCTGCACTCACTGTTGATTTTCCTTTTTCTTGGTTGCGCCATGGCTCACCAAAACGTGTTTACCAATTATGTTTCCTTCAGTTTGTTGGGTTCGTTTTACTTGATAACAGGAATTGCTGCCTAATAAAAGGCATGTCATAGCGACACCCGGTGGTTATTTATTGAATTACGTTCCTTTTGGTATAGCGAGCGAGAATCTATTGATTTTTATAAAAAGCCTCGCAGGCCGCCACAAAACTGATTGCGGGGCGCAGATGGCCCGCGGGCCGTAGTTTGGACACCCCTGATCTCATTCATACAATTTTTGTGGTTTCCTCATCCCCCAATGATGGTTGAGTGCGGAGGCGGGGTAGGGTGCTATGCCTCCTTTTTAATATAGTACATTTTTGGATGACTTAACTCATACAAATTCGTTCGAATTAGCCTGACAAATAAACTGACAAAACATAAAATGCCTACGTTTCCTCATGAGATCAGGCTGGTTTTAATATTTCCCCATGGTAATTTGGAGTTGTCACGCTGATCACATCATCGGATTCCGGACTATTGGTTCTTGGTTTGAAAGTTGTCATAGCTGAAATCAAATTGTCTTTGATTCTATTTAACATTTTGAGGGTGAAAAGCCCGGGACACACTAAGCCGATGTCAAACTGACTGTGTTGTTACCTCATGTTGGCTGCGTCTGGTCTTATCTGTGCGTGAAGACAACAAATAGACAAGACAAGACAAGACAAACTGAAACTAGAACATCTATAGAGTGTCTGCATAAATTGATGTATCATTTCAAACCCACAGGTGGCAGTATCCTGAATTGTCATTGCACAGGGAAACTGGAACTAGTGCTGCACACATAAAAACCATTAACAAAGCAGTGTATACATAGCATTTTCACAGTCTCACAAACCCCAGATGTGTTTGCTTGTGCAAATATGTTTAATAATCTGATAATCCACATCATGCAAATATTTAAGGAATTCGAGGAAATGACAGCTAGCTTATTTATGTTTCTCCTTGACTTGTGCCAATTGCTTGGTTTTGTCACCTCAGATGAGAGCTGACATGTGAAACAGATTGAACAATCTATCCTGACAGACCGTAACTGACGGCCCGATGCTGCTCAATGGCAAATCGTCTGCTTGGTGTGTCCCGGTCTTTAAATCTGTTAGTCTGTGTCATGTATCTTTTGTGACATTATGGTTTTGGGGACGTAAAGTCAAAAACATAAGGGTAATGCAACGGTTCTTCAAAATTCTTTTAAAAGCTTTTTTAAGAATCTGACTCCAAAAATAATCTTCACAAATATTCATTCATTCATTTTCCTTCAGCTTAGTCTTTATTGATCAGGGTTCGCCACAGCGGAATAAACCGTCAACTTATCCAGCATATGTTTTACACAGCAGATGCCCTTCTAGCTGCGACCCAGTATTGGGAAACACCCATCTACTCTCATATTCACATTCATACACTATGACCAATTTAGTTTATTAAGTTCACCTATTCTGCATGTCTTTGGATTGTGGGGGAAACCAGAGCACCCGGAGGTTAACTACATTAGTACAAGGGAAAAAAAATCACCTAATTAATCACACATTTTATTTGTTGCTAAATAAACAACTAGATCAGGAATAAACTTAACAAATCAGTAATCCACAGCCACAACCTGAATGTTTTTTTCTCTTTTTTAGAATAAATCCAAAACCTTATCAGCACAGATCTCTGATCAGTTTGAAGAAATGCACAAGCTCTTACGAAAAAAAGAGGATGAGGTGAAAAAACTGTTGGAGAAGGAGAAGAAAGTTACAGAAGCCTTGCAGACTAATCAGACTGTGATAAATAAAAGGTTCATGGAGAACAAAGAGAAGGAGATTATTCTGCAGTCAGCTTTGGAGATTGATCAACCCGATCACTTTCTACAGGTTACAACACTTGATATTAGTTATGTTTAAGGCTCACACGATATATTATCTATATTATCAATATACATAATAAATAAGGTATAAAAGTTATTGTTTGTATTTTTCCGCAGTGGTGGAATGAAAATGGATTTCCAATGACAAATAACATGAAGCAAAAAGCTGGTGTGAAACCATCAAATACCCAGTGAGTCCCATGCTGTGCTGTTATTTATCCTTTAATGACATTAGTCTGTGTTCAGTTTTCTGCAGAACTGAAGTTTGTAGAATGGTAGATTTGACTGTGTGTTTCAGGTATATGTCAAGAGTGAACGATCTCACAGTTCTTCCTGACTCCCTCTTTCTTGGTCCCCATGAAACTCACCTGCAGTTTTTCGTGTGGAAGGAGATGCTGGGATCCATCAAACCAGGTGAAGAATATGAAAAATATCTTGTAATATTTAGTGACATATCCCTAAACAAACTTCCCCAATTTCTGTATTCATGAATTAAAAAAAAAAAAAAAACAGACACCAGGTTTAATTTAATACTGTCAAAATGTGCTTGTTCTGTTAAAAAGCAACAAAGAGATTTTTTCTTCTTTTTCGAAATGTAGTAAGGACATTTTCACAGTATTACCTATTATATTTTTAAGAGCTAGTATTTTTGACTTCTGTAAGACATTTTCACTCCTTAACCTTTAAAATAGCATTAGTGGCTTAGATTTGTATGCTCAACTGGGTTTAGAATAAACCATAATCCTGTTGTTTGAGAAACATCATTACATACAACCTGTATGAACTATATCTGAACTGTAATAGCAAATAATTCTGTCACCTAATAATGCTTTGTTTCTTTTATGTTGTAGTTCCTGAGAGTTTAACCCTGAAAAATCCTGGAGAGTCATATTTAAAAGTATCTCCAGGGGGCGCCAGAATCCGACAAGCTGACAGAGCGACTGGTCTGTATAAAGACTTCAACCCTGGTACGGTTTCAGAGGAGAACTTTCAGTCTGGTCAGCACTACTGGGAAGTAGAGGTCGGAGAAAAGCCAGACTGGGCCGTGGGAATCAAGATGGGTACAGACAAGCAGCAGAGTGAGATCCTGCTCCACCTTAAAAACAATAAAGGCTACGTTCTGTCCTGTGATGGAAAAGACTCTCCATTAAACACTCGAGACAAACCTCAGAAAATCGGCTTGTATCTGGACTGTGAGAGAAAGCAGGTGTTGTTCTATAATGCTGACAACATGACTCGGCTGGTTCAGATAAACTACTGCTCAAAGCAGCCTTGCTGTGTTAGTCTGGTGCCAGGAGTTTATATGGATGGTAAAAACAGCGATCCGCTCACTGTCTGCTCATATGAGTTCAACACTGGGAAACGTTAAAACACCAACAGATTCATATAAACATCACACTGTTACTAAATCTGTATCTTTATTTCACATTTGTATCAGTCAGTCACTGCAATGATGATATAAAAGGATATAAAAGGAGTATAATTTAAATGTAATGAACAATTCTTTAGATTGATTTCTCACATCTTGTTTTCATTTCCTGCTGACTAATTGCCAGTAAGTAAGAAAGTTATGAAAAGTTTCTTTTTTTGCTCATAACTTATGAAAAGTCTGGCCGAAAATTGCAATTCTTGTCTCTTGCATTTTGTCATAAAATGCTTTTAATTTTTTTTAAATTAATTTATTCATTAATTCATTCGTTTTCTTTTCGGCTTAGTCCCTTTATTCATCAGGGGGCGCCACAGCGGAATGAAACACCAACTTATCAAGATCAAGCGTATGTTTTACACAGTGGATGCCCTTCCAGCTACAACCCAGTACTGGGAAACATCCATACACACTCATTTACACACATACACTACCTCCAATTTAGTTTATTAAACTAACCTATTCTGCATGTCTGTATTCAGTTCACCTGTACCACATGTCTTTGGACTATGTGGGAAACCGGAGCACCCGGAGGACACCCACGCCAACATGGGGAGAACATGCAAAATCCACACAGAAATGGCCACTGACCCAGCCGGGACTTGAACCAGTGACTTCTCTTGCTGTGAGGGGACAGTGCTAACCACTGAGCCACCGTGCTGCCCCTTGTTCATTTATTTTTAATGTTTTTTTGCAACACCACCTTGTGGACAAAACAAATCTAATGACTTAAAAAATGCCATATTCATGTATTCCATGATTCCCATGATTATTAACTCAGTATTGGGTGTTATACCTGCCCCTGAGATTGTGGTAGTTGGGTATGTATATAGTCAATCAATTTTCCTATATTTAGAAAGAGGTTGGCGACGCAGTGGCGCAGTAGGTAGTGCTGTCGCCTCACAGCAAGAAGGTCACTGGTTCGAGCCTCGGCTGGGTTAGTTGGTGTTTCTGTGTGGAGTTTACATGTTCTCCCTGGATTTGCGTGGGATTCCTCCGGGTGCTCAGGTATCCCACAGTCCAAAGACATGCGGTATGGGTAAATTGGGAAGGCTAAATTGTCCGTAGTGTATGAGTATGAGTGAGTGTGTATAGATGTTTCCCAGAGATGGGTTGCGGTTGGAAGGGCATCCGCTGCGTAAAAAATTTTCTGGATTAGTTGGTGGTTCATTCCTCTGTGGTGACCCCAGATTATTAAAGGGACTAAGCGAAAATGAAAAAAAGATTGCAAGTTTGCATTGTATTATATAAATATTCCTACTACCACAAAGAATAATAATGAAAGCATTATTGAAAGTTATCTGCACATGTTTGTTATGACAACAAAATGGACTATTAAAAAATTCAAAACCTGCTGTAAATTTTTTAAAGATTTGTAGACATGAAAATATACACAGTAGAATTAAAGGGAGATTTCAACCTGATAATCCTGTCATCATTTACTCACCCTTCACTTGTTCCAAACCTGTTTGACTTTATTTGTTCTGTTATTTAAAATAACTGTTGGAATATGGTAACTGTTGACCATAGTGTTTGTTTTTTTCTACGAAGAAATTCAACGATATTTGGAATTACTTGAAAGAGAGTAAATAGTGAGCTTTTTTTGTTTTGATGACCTATTCTTTTAACTGTTTATTTATTCTAATATTGCAGGCATCTCTATTTCTTCTAGATGTGAGTCCTTCTTTCCTACAAAATATAAAATAACACAAAACATTAGTGACGTCACATGCATTTTTCTATTACTCCAGATTGTTAGAGATCAGTGTGAATTATCAGATTATGAAATGACTAAAACTCACCAGCCTTTCTTGCACAGATGATCTGAAGAAGAATCACAGTAGGAGCAGCAAACACTGCAATCTCAACAATAATCACAATCACTGCAGGAAACGTGAACAGATGAGGAAAGAGACAAAGAAGACAACCAATATGTGAAAGAAATACGATGACAATTACAAATCCATTGACATTTTCAGTATAAATTAAACATCAGTCCAAGCAAGCAAGTCATTTCATACCTCTTAATAATGAAACCCCAGTCATACAGAGTTTAGTTTCTGTACCTGTGGATTATACGTTTGTTTAGTGCAGCTCAAACATAAAGTAGAATATGTACATGTTGACATCTAAACTTTTCTATCTTTTATAGAAGCTATTTCAGATGTGTATATATACATACATACAGTTGAATTGAGAATTATTATTATGGTGGCTTGAAAAGCCAGCATACTGTTATCTATCTTAAACTTATTATTATTCTTCTTCTTCTTCTGAGACTAATTTCTAAGTGTATCTCCTCCTAGGCCTTTCAAGCTACATACTTCAAACTTTCGTCAAACCTTCGAACTGGTCTGACTCGGGTTGCTATATCTTTTCTAACTGATCCGACCTTGGGTTTTCCGAAAAACGACCCAGAAAAATCCCAAAAGTCCCATTGACTTAACATTGGGTCAAACTTTGTGAGCTCATAACTCTGCATCAGACTGTCCTACAGACTTCTAACTGGACTCATTTAACTCAGTCTAGCCAGCAGCCAATAACTGATGACTTTTTAACTTACTAGCCACTCCCTAGCAACCAATTACAGCACCCTAGCAACTGTCCCATAGACTTCCATTGTAAAAGACTCCCATTTACTTAACATTGGATCAACCTTTGTGAGCTCATAACTCTGCATCAGACTGTCCTACAGACTAGAGTCTGGCCTCATTCAACTCAGTCTAGCCAGCAGCCAATCACTGATTACCTTTAAACTTACTAGCCACTCCCTAGCAACCAATTTCAGCACCCTAGCAACTGTCCCAGAGACTGTGACTAGCTATTCTAACACACGCTAACAGTTTTAACATCCTACTGACATGCTAATCTTGCTAGAAAGGTGCTATCAACACGATAGTGACATGCTAGTCATGCTAGTAACATGCTAATTCATGCTAGAATCATGCTAACAACATGCTAATTCATGCTAGAAACAAGCTGATTCATGCTAGAATCATGCTAGTAACATGCTAGTTACATGCTAGTTAATGGTAGAATCATGCTAATTCATGCTAGAATCATGCTAACAACATGCTAATTCATGCTAGAAACAAGCTGATTCATGCTAGTAACATGCTAGTTACATGCTAATTAATGCTAGAATCATGCTAGTTACATGCTAATTCATGCTAGAAACATGCTAATTCATGCTAGAATCATGCTAACAACATGCTAATTCATGCTAGAAACATGCTAGTAACATGCTAATTCATGCTAGAAACATGCTAGTAACATGCTAGAATCATGCTAGTAACATGTTAATTCATGCTAGTAACATGCTAATTCATGCTAGAATCATGCTAGTAACATGCTAATCCATGCTAGAATCATGCTAGTAACATGCTAATTCATGCTAGAATCATGCTAGTAACATGCTAATTCATGCTAGAATCATGCTAGTAACATGCTAATTCATGCTGGTAACATGCTAGTAACATGCTAATTCATGCTAGAAACATGCTAGTAACATGCTAATTCATGCTAGAATCATGCTAGTAACATGCTAATTCATGCTAGAATCATGCTAATAACATGCTAATTCATGCTAGAAACATGCTAATTCATGCTAGAATCATGCTAATAACATGCTAATTCATGCTAGAAACATGCTAGTAACATGCTAATTAATGCTAGAAACATGTTAGTAACATGCTAATTCATGCTAGAATTATGCTAGTAACATGCTAATTCATGCTAGAAACATGCTAGTAACATGCTAATTCATGCTAGAATCATGCTAGTAACATGCTAATTCATGCTAGAATCATGCTAATAACATGCTAATTCATGCTAGAAACATGCTAGTAACATGCTAATTCATGCTAGAATCATGCTAGTTACATGCTAATCCATGCTAGAATCATGCTAGTAACATGTTAATTCATGCTAGAATCATGCTAGTAACATGCTAATTCATGCTAGAATCATGCTAATAACATGCTAATTCATGCTAGAATCATGCTAGTAACATGCTAATTCATGCTAGAATCATGCTAGTAACATGCTAATTCATGCTAGAAACATGCTAGTAACATGCTAATTCATGCTAGAATCATGCTAGTAACATGCTAATTCATGCTAGAATCATGCTAATAACATGCTAATTCATGCTAGAATCATGCTAATAACATGCTAATTCATGCTAGAATCATGCTAGTAACATACTAATTCATGCTAGAAACATGCTAGTAACATGCTAATTCATGCTAGAATCATGCTAGTAACATGCTAATTCATGCTAGAATCATGCTAATAACATGCTAATTCATGCTAGAATCATGCTAATAACATGCTAAATCATGCTAGAAACATGCTAGAAACATGCTAGTAACATGCTAATTCATGCTAGAAACATGCTAGTAACATGCTAATTCATGCTAGAATCATGCTAGTAACATGCTAATTCATGCTAGAAACATGCTAGTAACATGCTAACTCATGCTAGAAACATGCTAATTCATGCTAGAATCATGCTAGTAACATGCTAATTCATGCTAGAATCATGCTAGTAACATGCTAATTCATGCTAGAATCATGCTAATAACATGCTAATTCATGCTAGAATCATGCTAATAACATGCTAATTCATGCTAGAATCATGCTAGTAACATACTAATTCATGCTAGAAACATGCTAGTAACATGCTAATTCATGCTAGAATCATGCTAGTAACATGCTAATTCATGCTAGAATCATGCTAATAACATGCTAATTCATGCTAGAATCATGCTAATAACATGCTAAATCATGCTAGAAACATGCTAGAAACATGCTAGTAACATGCTAATTCATGCTAGAAACATGCTAGTAACATGCTAATTCATGCTAGAATCATGCTAGTAACATGCTAATTCATGCTAGAAACATGCTAGTAACATGCTAACTCATGCTAGAAACATGCTAATTCATGCTAGAATCATGCTAATTTATGCTAGAAACATGCTAGTAACATGCTAATTCATGCTAGAAACATGTTAGTAACATGCTAATTCATGCTAGAATCATGCTAATTTATGTTAGAATCATGCTAGTTACTTGCTTATTCATGCTAGTAACATGCTAATTCAGACTCGGCTTTTCAAGCCACCATAAAGTTTGTCCTCAAACTTTAATATCTAGTCTTCGAATTATTATTATTTTTTAATAATAGTGATGTTTAACAGAGCAAGGAAATTTTCACAGTATGTCTGATAATATTTTTTCTTCTGCAGAATGTCTTTCTAATAAAAGCAGTAATCATTTTTTAAACACCATTTTAAGGTCAATATTATTAGCCACTTTAAGCTACATTTGTTTTCGATAGTCTACAGAACAAAGCACCGTTATACAATAACTTGCCTAATTACCCTAACCTGCCTAGTTAACCTAATTAACCTAGTTAAGCCTTTAAATATCACTTTCAGCTGTATAGAAGTGTCTTGAAAAATATCTAGTCAAATATTATTTACTGCCATCATGGCAAAGATAAAATAAATCAGTTATTAGAGATGAGTTATTAGAACTATTATGTTTAGAAATGTGTTGAGAAAATATTCTCTCTGTTAAACAGAAATTAGAGAAAAAAAAACAGGGGGGCTAATAGTTCAGGGGGGCTATTAATTCTGACTTTAACTGTATATTCTCACCTTGAAATTGTAAGGTTTTATCTGCGTTCTGAATGATTTAGAGATATTGAGCTTCAAAGTTTTTGCATTCCATAGCAAACAGTATGTGTGTAACATTTGTTTTTTTAAATAAAAAGTCTTAAATTGTAAACAACTTATAAAAAACATCCCATAATGTAAATAAGTTGTCAATTAATAAGAATATGTGAATAACACAATTTTGACAATAATGTCAGATAGAACCTTATAATTCTAATATATATATATATTTATATATATATATATATATATATATATATATATATATATATATATATATATATATATATATATATATATATATATATATATATCTTTTTTTGTGGAATTAGCAGGAAGGCAAAAACATGATGATGTGTATCAATAATCTTGTACCTTGTGTTGTTGGAGCTGCTATAGTTCGGCTTGTTTTCTCAGAGTTTGAGCTGCTTTCTGGAATCAGCGTTGTTGGGTCAACTGGATAAGCAGCAAAAATGTTAACAGTTATTTTTGCCATATGACATGTTGTCTTTTGTTTTTTTTTTTTTGTATTGTTAGAGTGGATTATGAAAGTAGAATTTAAATATTCCAATGTTCCAAATCTCTGAGACTTTCATTCCACTTCTAAAGAAAAATTTAAATATTTTAGATGAAATCAGAAAGTTCTATGGCCTTCTATAGAGAAAGGGAATGTGTTGTTACAACATTCTGGATATGTAGGGAATGGTAGCCTGATTCCAATTTAACTTATTAATTAACTTATTTATTTATTGTATCATATACACTCGTCAGCTATAAACTGTAAGCGCTTACCCCAAAAATAAGTAATAAAATTATATATGAAAATGTTTTACTGTGGCAGCTCATATATACCCTGTCACAGTTGGTTCATTTGGCTTCTCTGTTTCCACTTTAGAGCTGGAGATTGAAAAATATGTAATGCAAATTTTCAGCTTTTCAGACACATAAAAAGCATTTATAAATGTAGCTAAGATACATAGTAAGATGTTTTTCAAACGTCCAGAAAAATACTAAAAACAATATTGTCGAAACACTCTGATCTGACAAGGAAGTCATAGATAAACAAAATCATTATAACAGGGTTTTTGTGTCACACAAAGAACTTGGAGCTTTGTATGATTACAGCTGAACCACTGACAATGTTTTGACTGCTTTGTTTTCTGTTTATAGAAGATGAGAGCACTCAGATTTAATCTAAAATGTCTTAATTTGTGATCTAAAGATGAATTGATGATTGGTTTGGAACAACATGATGACGAGTAAATAATAACAGATTTTTTTTTTTTGGGGGGGGGGGGGGGGGGGGGGTGAACTAACCATTTAATGTTGCTGACTTAAAAGAACTCTCTTGTTGTTACACGTTGACAAAGTAAAATACTTCCTCCTTATAACTCCTTATGGGGTTTGGCTGCAGACCAGGTGCAAATGCAAGCTGAAATTGCATTCAATGCTTTTAATGTGTAAACCTAACCCCGTACCCAACCCTGCATGACTGCATGCAGGGTTGCAGACTGCATGTCTCAGTTTGTAGAGGTCTGCAGCCCAATACTATTGGAGAGTACATAAAAGACAAATTACAGCTCAGGCAAGCTGATTACATATAGCACAACTATGGTTGTTCCCTAAACTACAGGTGTCTTTAATGATTTAAAATGCTAAATAAAAAGCCACATTCTCTTCATGCTGTCATTTTGTTTCTGTTATTTAGCAGACATTTTTGCAAAAACAACTTACAAATGAGGAGACGTTAAGCAATTAATGAGGCAATACACACAAGAAGTGCTACAAAGAAACTGAAACTGTTTAGAAAATAAGAGCTAGACTAAGGAGGGGGATTTTGAATTTCTTATTGAAGTGCTCAATGCTGTAAAAAAATGGGTTCCACATAATTCCTTCATATTGTCCCAGCACAAATCTATTAAGTCAGCTTAATCATTTAAAAAAAAATGAAGTGGATTGAACATAAAACAATCAAGTCCCCCCCCCCCCCCCCCCCCACCCACCAATTTATAAAAATTAAGAATTGTGTTGTTTCAGCTAGTTTAAAATAAAAAGTAATAATGTTAATCATTCTCCAGTCCTCCGGCAGCCGCACCCAAACATACTTCCTCTTTGTCTACAAATTCTTTGTACAATATTAAAAGCATGAGACTTTCTCAACTGCAAATGATCTGTGTTCAGGTTCAGCACATGTCCGCTCACAGGAAGTTTAGCTGCAGAGCTAAATCTAATTTTAGACATTGAGGCCTCTGCCTTTCTATCAGCTTCACCTACTTCTGCAAAAATGCTAATTAGTTTTCAAACACATCACCTTAACCAATCCAAATGTTTAATGAAAAGAAAAGAGACCAAAGAAATAAATATGAATTCCTTTTTCACAACAAAACATGCAGCATAACATCAATGTTTTATGTTCATCTTTGACTCAAACACTGGTTTGCTGCTCCACAAAGGTGACACACAAAAAGGACAGAAGAAATTTGACTCTGGTTTCACTGAAAAAAAATGTTTTTTCCCCACACAAACAAACAAAACAATTAAATATCTGGTGATGCTGATTTTGTTTTAAGTGAGGCAGAACATGTCCTGAAATTATGTAAAATACTGATGTTATCCAATGTTTAATCTATCATTAAAAGAAACGGTAAGATGCTTGCATGTGCTCCATGGTTTAATTTAGGCTCACACAGTTTAATTTAAGCTCAGACATCAATGATCAGCATATGAACCTCAACAATGGTGACAATTAACAAAATGAACAATAACAATCAGGCTATACTTGTCAGGTGTGTGGACAGAACCCAGACGCAGATCAGCAATAGAAAAAATACCCCTTTATTAATTAGGAACAAAAACAACAAAAAAAAAAAACCCGGAAACAGAGCCCAGATGTACACAGTACGTAACATAAGAAACGAGCTCAGGGGGGTATTCCAGAAAGCAGGTTATGTGACATACCTGGGTAAGTTTAAGAGTAAGTAGGTGGATAACCTACTTACTGGTTCCAAAAACGGAGGTAACTTTTGGGGTATGTTAACTAACCTAAGGAACTTACTCTCTGAAGACAACTTGCTCCGGAGCAGGTTATGTTCCAGAGTTTGTCTGTTTTAGAGTGTATACTGAGCATTGCGTGCTCTTGATGAAAACTTTGATGGACGTAGAAGGACAGATATACAAGTGTTTTCCTCGTGAGAGGGTTATAAGTGCATGGTTCTTTTCATAACCAAATGAGTGAATGAGCGTTGTTATTTTAAAAGAATCATTAATGTATTTAGCAAACCTTTTGATTGAAATCAAACGTGACAAACCGCGGGTCTACGCTTACCACATAAAACTTTCAGTGCAGCTCTTTGTTTTTGCGTCAGGGCATTTTAGGCTACTGTACAATTTGGCAATAGCATGTAGAACTATCTGTACAGTATGCCTGGCACTGAACTGTTTTATACACTTTCGTACAGTTCCTTGGCCATAAACCACTGCGTATCATTACACAGTCATTTTTGAGCACCACAATAGCATAGTGGACAGTGTGCTGTTACAGAACAATGGTGCGCACAACAGAGCAAGTTTGAAACTTACGTATAGAGATCTTGTGTTTTTTCCCTCTTTCTCTTTCTGCAACCCTCACATTTTTCTGCAGCTTATAGATAATTTTATAAGAAGTGGCAGCCCTGCTGAAAAATCCAGCTTAAACCAGCCTAGGCTGGTAGGCTGGTTTTAGCTGGTTGACCAGCCTGGTTTTAGAGGGGTTTTGGCCGTTTCCAGGCTGGTTTGCAGCCTGGTCTTAGCTGGTCAGGATGGAAAATGACCAGCTAAATTCAGCTAAAACCAGCTTGATCAGCCTTGGCTAGCTTGGCTGGGCTCTCAGCCTGGCTAGGCTGGTAAAGCTGGTTTAAGCTGTTTTTTTCAGTAGGGAGCTTTTTCTTTTGTAGGAAAATATCCATATTTTAAGATGTAGTCGTTCATTTTAATATAATTTTTTTCAGGGTTTCTAAATGCTATTGGGTGCATTAATTGCAGCCTGTTTAAAAGTTCCATCAGTCGCTAAGGGACACTGATAATATGAAATCTGTCCATAGTATAAATGTGCAAGTACAACTTAATTTTCTGTCCATAATATTTTGGTGTTTCAACTATTAAACTCATTACTGCTTCTACTAACTAGCTCATATGTGATCACCCCACCTCATCACTATGTTGAGGCTAAATGGCTGATTTTCAGGGAGTAATGATTCAAGTGTACAATACAAATATGATAAAAAAAACAAAAAAGTTTTTTTTTTTACTGTATTTGTATTATATGCTCGATACAATAGTGAAATTCAAATATGGAAAAGTGCGGACAAATTTACACTGTTTGTTAGTTGAGACAGAAAGAACTTCATCTGCATGGAAAACAAAAAGCATAAAAAGAACCTAAAGCTACCTGACAACAATCACTACAACAGTGACTTATTGTGTGGTTTAACGTCAAATAATTCATTAGTAAGGGACAGAGCAGCTCCTCTAACTGGTGGCTCACAGCAGTTAGACAGGCCTCAGCCTCCCTTCTACATGACAGAAAAATATTCTAGAGTGTTTAATAGTTCTTCTAGCTCCAGAAGGATTAATTTCTACAAGCCTTATATACACATTCAATACAATTCAATACACAGTCAATAAACATTAATATAGTGGCCTAGAAATTAATGGCAGGAAAATTAAATGCATGAATGGTTACAAAACATACTTTGAAAGCATGTTAAAGAAAGGTTAAATTTTTCATTACAATAAAGGGAGGGTGGCATGTGTAATTTAATGAACTAATGCATTTTCTTCTTATTTATTTTTTCTTTTCTTATCTATTTCTTATCTAATATTTCTTTCCTTCGTTGATGCAGATGTGTAATCTGTGATTGAAACCTTTACCTCCGCCTCTGTAGAGTGTGTTGCCCTTTTTTTTCTCACCGTGACTTTCTATGGTGACTCATGAATTCGGCGATCTACTGAAAATGCCTTCAGGTATGCGCCGAGCACACGCATTAACCTGCGGTTATCTTCAGGAGGTTGATTTAACTAACTCTTATCAGCTGTTTTGGATCCAACATACTCGCAGTAAAGCTGCGGTCACACTGGGCTTTGTGTGTGCGAAATTCTGTCGTACGGCGCTGCGAAAAGAGGCGGGATTAAACAAAATGATTAGACATTAAAAAAGCGAGCGATTTGCTCCATGTTTTAAATTTCTGTCCAGAGAGGTCATGTTTTGATTGGTCTCACGCAGTCAAGCGATGCGATTTCGCAGGTCAGAGTTCACCAAGCTTGAACTTTGCACCGCAGCGAACTGCGAAGCTTAACGCATGACCCTGCGTTTTCGGTCTGACGCATTCGCGTGCGTATGAATGGAAGTCTATGGGAGGAAAAACCTAGTGTAACTGCAGCTTAAACAGGTTAAGCTGCGGTCACACTGGACTTTCCTCCCCATAGACTTCCATGTTGAATGAATAAATAATCAATAAAATGTTATAAATAATTGATATAGAAATATATATAATATATTATATTATTATTTACATTTATAGATAATTATAAAAAAACTAAATCTAGAGCGCAGCAGACAGATTTAAGCAGATAAAAAAAAATCTGAAGAAAACACTTGTTATTGTTCTAAACACAATTTGTGTGGTAGGTGATTATGGTATCTAACATGAATTCCTCATCAACAAATATTAATATTATTGTGACTTAATAAACAGTTGATTATGCACCTGTTTGTGAAGAAGTTACTTGTGTTTTCCCACAAAACACAATTGTGTTCAAATTACGTCTTTTACACGTTTCTTTTGGACAATTAGACATTGAAATGACGTCCCCTAAGGGTGCAGAATAAAAGTTCCCCTTCGGGAGGGGAACTTCAAAGCTATGTGGAAACTTCCACTATGGGGATTTCGTCAGAATCCAATCATCTGAAAGAGTATATACACGGACCAATGAAATGCTAATGAGTTGGCAGCGTCAGATTGCACAGCTGTCGCTACTTGCAATCAATTTGGCAATAAAATCACAGTGCGTGCCAAGCTGAGCATCCTTTCTAAGATCCTTTCACAAAGCTTCTGAGAGAGTCGATGAGCGTTCCTCCAGCTGCATCTACAGAGAGAGAGAGAGAACAAGAAAGTGGGCTGCTACTTCCAATCCAGAGTGTGCGATACGCGGTGGCAGATGGTCGAGCTGGGGTTCTCCCTTGCCTGGTGTTCTTTGGGTCCGGTCCTCTAGAGCGGTTTGTATTGTTGCGAATTTCCTAAAAGAGCAAAACGGTCATGCAGCGCGTATTTTTCTGCATTTCTGGATGCGGTAGTTTCCTGTCCCCGAATGATGGGCACGAGCACTGCGTTTCATGTCTGGGGGTCCAGCATGTTAATGCGGTGCTCGCGGGCAGTGCATGTCTGAAGATGGTATGTGGAGGATTAAGAAGGCAAGAACTTCTAGCCTCCCATCCATTTCTTCCCGAAAGTTCACAGTGGGCTCACGCAGTCTTGGAGGGCACCTTTCTTTGCCCGATCTGCATGCGCCTCGGCCCTCATGTGCAAGGCGTGTCAGTTATCTGCCTCCCTCAGAGCCAGAGCCCACACATCCGCGGTTCAGTTGGGCTCTCTCTGTCTCTGCGGGTTTTCACCAAGCTCGCAGAGGGTGCCCAAGTGCCCCTTCGGCTCGCAGGCATCTGCATACTCAATTATCTTGACAACTGGCTGATTTTAGCTTACTCACGAGAGCAATTGATTATGAACAGGCACCTTGACCTATTGGGGTTTCAGGTCAACCGAGAAAAGAGCAAACTCGCACCCGTGCAGAGGATCTCTTTTCTCGGGTTGGGGCTGGACTCGGTCACCATTACAGCGCTTCTCTGGAGAGCGTGCCCAGCTAATGATGATCAGTCTAAGAGTTCGACAGGAAAATAGTGGTCCCCCTGACATCATTTCAGAGTCTCCTGGGGCATATGGCATCCACAGCCGCTCTCACGACGCTCGGATTACTCCATATGAGACCACTTCAGCACTGGCTTCACGATCGAGTCCCGAGACACGCATGGCACACTGCGCTGTGTCGCCACGCCCTCAGCCCTTGGAATAACCTCGCATTCCTACAGGCCGGAGTGCCTCTAGGACAGGCATCCAGACATGTTGTCGTTTCGACAGATGCTTCCAGCACAGGCTGGGGGGGCCATGTGGTGAGGGCATGCAACTGCAGGCCTGTGGAAAGGAACCCAGTTGCATTAGCATATCAGTTGCCTAGAGCTGTTGGCAGTGTTTCTCGCTCTCAACACGTGCTGGTCAGGCAGGACAGCAGGGTGACGGTAGCGTGTATCAACCGTATGGTGGGCATTCGCTCACACCGCATTACTCAGCTCGCTTGCCGTCTGCTAATCTGGAGTCATACGTGGCTGAAATTGCTGCGCGCCATTTATATTCCGGGCGAGCTCAACCATGAAGCTGACACGCTCTCACGGCAGCCTTTACGTCCAGGAGAGTGGAGACTCCACACAAAGTCTGCTCAGCTGATATGGGAGTGCTTCGCGGAAGCCCAGGTTGACCTGTTTGCTTCCCCCGAGAACGTTTATTGCTAGTGTACCGAGGGCTCCCTCAGAGGACCTGGTCTCTCAGGGACAGGCCACCATCTGGCACCCTCGCCCAGATCTTTGGAACCTCTACGTGTGATCCTTAGACACAGCGAGGAAGACTTAGGTAACCTATTGATGGTGGTGGTTAATACCATCACTCAGGCTAGAGCCCCCTCAACGAGGTGCGCCTATGTCCTAAAGTGGAGTCTATTCACTGAGTGGTGCGCTTCTTGCTGAGAAGACTCCCAAACTTGCCAGATCAGCGTTGTGCTTTCTTTCCTTCAGGATAGGCTGGAGAGCAGGCTGTCACCCTCCACACTGAAGGTTTACGTGGCTGCCACCTCCGATCACTATGACGCAGTGGCTGGCAGAACCGTGGGAAGGCATAACCTCATCATCCGGTTCCTCAGAGGCGCTAGGCGACTAAATCCACCACACCCCCCTCTCATGCCCTCTCGAGATCTCGCCCTTCGAACCACTCGACTCAGTATCTTTAAAATTTCTGTCCCTGTAGACAGTTCTGCTGGTTGCGTTGGCATCAATTAAGAGGGTTGGAGACCTGGAGGCATTTTCGGTCAGTGACTCGTGCCTGGAATTCAGGCCGGCCTACCCTCATGTTGTCCTGAGACTCCCGCTTGGATATGTGCCCAAGGTTCCTACCACACCATTGAAGGACCAGGTAATGAGCCTGCAACCGCTTCCCATGGAGGAGACAAACCCAGCCCTTTCATTACTGTTTCCTGTTCGCGCTTTGCAAGCTATGTGGACCACACTCAAAGTTTTAGATCATCTAAGCAGCTCTTTGTCTGTTATGGTGGTCGGCAGAAGAGAAGTGCCATATCAAAGCAGAGGTTGGCCCACTTGATAGTGGATGCCATCTCCCTCGCTTACCAAAGCCAGGGCAAGCCGCGTCCCCCAGGAGTTCAAGTGCACTTCACTCGGAGCATCACACCCTCTTGGGCGCGTTCCTGTGGCACCTCTCTAACAGACATCTGCAGAGCTGCGGGCTGGGCAACACCTAACACATTTGCAAGGTTTTATAATCTGCGAGTAGAGCTGGTTTCCTCAAGGGTGTTAAGAATCCCTTGGTGATTGCGGAAACATTCGGTGAAGGTGTTGTAGCACGTTTGCTGAGCCATTCTCTCTAACATGGAGATCCGTGCACTTTCTCGCTCTGTCAGTAAAGTTCTCCGCTTGGCGAACCCTGCAGAGATTCCTCCGAGGACCCCACCATCTGACTCAGCGGAGGAGTTAGGTGCTGTCCCGTTACATTGTTGGCATGCCCACTGGTCAGCCCGCGTTCTGGGTATAGGTGCCCTATGTGTGATCCCTGCTGGCAATCCCATATGCTCACTCAGCCACGATGCAGTCCCCCCTCACAGACAGACCCGTGTCTTCCCTCACCGCTAACCATCTTATTTCATATGTTTACTCCCCCTTCTCAGAGCCAGTCCATATGTCCTCCTTGCCACCAGGTCTCCCTACTTGGGCAGCAGGTGGCTTCCGCAGCGTCCTCCCTATCGAGACTGCACGCTTTCCCTATATACTGTCGTATTCTAAATTCCTAGAAATTAACTAGATGCATTACGACTCCTGAAAAATATATCTAAATCTGTAAATCTTCTGTTAAAGTGGGATAAGGAAGAGCCAGGGAACACATTGGAAGACAGCGCCCTCGGCGATGAAGGTGCGCTCACGCTCTCGGCTTGGCATAACCTCTCATCGGGGGCAAAGTAAGGGCCAATTATTGTGCCGTTTTCCATACATTTTCCCATAGTGGAAGTTTCCACATGGCATTGACGTTCCCCACCCGAAGGGGGACCCGTACCCAAGTACTTATTCAGAATTATTGAGAACTAAAAGTTTTAAATGTTTTATTCGTTTTAAATGTTTTTAAAAGTTTTAAATGTTTGGGGAAGCAATGTGCAACATCAAGAATCATTGTATGCTTCTCAATGATGGTGACACATTTCATGCTGTGAGAATCGTACAACACTTGTATATGACTGTATGGAAATATTTCACCATCATTGAGATGCATACCCTGATACTTGATGTCTGTGTATTTTTAGTGCCTCAAATGTTCACTGTGCTTTTAAAACCTGACCAGTGGACTGCTGGCTCTTAATGTGTTAGTGTAATTAACACCACAGCGCCATTACTATACAACACTATGGTCACTGACTAAATGAGATCAGCAAATCAAACTTTTAAATAACCCAGCAGAAATAACAAACTGCTTCTAGGTTTTCTTGCTACAGCAGCAGATACATGTGAAGGGGGCATTTGAAGACATCTGACAGTAATAAAGTCAAACAGGTTATAGTAAGTGAAGAGATGCTGTTGATGCTGTTTGATGCAGTTGTTTATTGATCCTCTGCTGAGATTTTGAGAGATTTCATTAACTTAAGTCCAAACAGGACGTCATAAAAGCTTTTATTCTGCTCCCTTAGGAGACATCATTTCAACGTCTAATTGTTCAAAAGAAATGTCTAAAAAACGTCATTTGAACACAGTTGTGTTTAGTGGGTTACTGTTGTCTCTGAGCTGCCGACTGTATTTCACGAGTAAACTCTCTCAGATATTTGACTGAATAGAATATGCATATTTGGCGTGCTGTCTTGGGAGAGGGCTCTGAGCTCAGAATTACACTCTAACTTGTGTTGTTCGCCTTTTCAGGATAGAGAGAGTGATAGGTGTCACGGTTGCAGGTTGTGTGCACTTCCTGGTGTGTCTCTGTTTTTGTCACATTTTGTTCTGTTTTATTCATGTGCGTTGTAGTAGCAGTTTTGTTTTGGTCACATGAAACATGATAGACAGTTTGTTTTGCTGATTCAGCTGTGCTTATCATTCGCATCAACTGTGGCTTCATTGTGCTCTGTGTTTCATCGGGATGCTCTGTGTTTTTGGGTCTGCCAGCTGTTTCCAAAGGGCTACTCTGATTGGACCAGCTTTTCTATACAGCACCACAATTATTTTTTTGTTATAGATCTATTTTTTTGCACTGTTTGTCTTCTACCAGTCATTAAAGACCTTGCATCTTCGAGCCTTGTTGTTGTTTTTTCAAGGAGCATGACAGATAGGGGTCTGAGTACAGTGTGTAGCCCTGCTCCAGAACGCTCCAACCCTCTGATTCATTCTGGGTTTAAAACAGTGGATTAGGGATGGTGGAGTTGAGAGAAACAGAGGTAGGATATTCTTGACTATTTATTTTGGTCTTAAGCTGGTTGGATATTAGAATGACTGTTAATAATGAATAAGCCTGGTTAAAACTGATCATTCTACTTAAATTTGTTTATAAAACATCACTTTGTGTGTTTGTCTCAGTTGGAGCTGGGATTTAAATGTTTAGACAAGTCATACTGTAGAATAAGATCAAATTTTTATACTTCATCATTAATACAAAGTTATAAATAACAGTTTACCTGAGTACTTGACAGTGAATGAGGCTGAGGTCTTCATTTGATTTATCTGAGTAAGCTGACATCTCCACTCTCTGTTGTGATCTTCATTCAGGAGTTTTGTAGTCAGACTGATGTTACAGAGATTTGAGAAGAATAATATCTGATATCTGGAGTCTGTCATCAGATTCACACCAGCCTGATTCACCCACATCAGCTGATATCCTTCACTACGGAACAAAGTATCACAAGAGACTCCATAATAATAATACAGCTGACAGGAGAGAGTCACATATCTGCCTGCTCTGATCTCAGTCTGAGAGAGTGATGGAGAGACTGAAAGAGACAGATATTATGATTTAAAACAATTCATAAAAATTATTATTATTATTATTATTATTATTTAAATATACTGTAATTATTCAAGAAATCACTGACCATGAAGAACATTCAGATAAACACGTGCGTCATTTCCTTCTCGTTCTCCATTCACATATTGTCTGCATCTGTAAGATCCATAATCTTTTTTTGTGGCTTTCTTGATGTTCAGAGAGCAGTCAGAGCCCAGACTCAGTCTCTCACGTCTCTCTGTGTCGTTCTTCAGTTTTCCTCCAGCAACCAGTTCAACCGTCTCTGAATTTCTGCTATGGATCCATGTAGTTGATGTGCAGTCAGAACGAGCATTATTACAGGGCAGACAGACATTTTTTCCAGAACTGAAGAACACATGAGTGTCTTCTACTCCACTGGAACCTGAATCACAAAATATTTGAGTGAACCTATATTAAGTATTATCAATCAATTATATCTGCAAATGGGGCTCAAAAAGAGATCACACTGTGAAGCTAAAAACTGAAAAGAAATTGTCTGTCAACCTTGCTGCAACAGAGAAATTTAATTTAACATCTTAAAGATCATACAGAGGTTTGTCTTTACCTGAGAGAAGTGGACAGAGAATGATCAGACTCAGCAAACCCACATGACACTTGTCAGCCATTTTCTGTTTCTGTCTGTCTTTTCTTTACAGCTCTTCCTATAAACACCATAAGCTCCTCCTGTGGTTGTGTAATTACTTTGGTCAAAACCAACCGAATGTTTATTGCTGACTCTGTGTTACAGCTGAATTTCACTGACATGCTATCAGTGCATGGTAGACAAAATAAAAGTATGACATTAGGGAATTACTATTGAGCCAACCATGTGACATTTTTAATAGTCCACAGCAACATTAGAGAGCAAGTAACACTGGAACTCAGATCATCATTGGATTCATACGCACACACACACCCACACGCACACACGCACACACACACACGCACGCACACGCACGCACGCACACACACACACACACACACACACACACACACGCACGCACGCACGCACGCACGCACACACACACACACACACACACACACACACACACACACACACACACACACACACACACACACACACACAAAAAACAAATATCTGACAGTTCCCTAAGCAAGATCCTGATCAAATTAAGCACTGCCGCCAACAGTTCATTTGCGTAACGTTACTTGAATATACACGACTTATTCGCCACCTGTGAAAGGTTTCCTTTGCCTCGCGATCTCCAATGAGGCAAGACGAGCTCACAGCATTTAAACTCCAAGATGCACCCGTTCAAACTCCCGTCCTGCCCCTGCTGTTTTTGTCCAGTTTGCACTTTATGCTGGAGCTCACACGCCTTCTTTCGGCTTTTTCTCGGCTGGTACTTTGCCGCAAAAGCTGCATGGTGGGTTTTAAAATGTCTCTTAACATTTGATTTTTTACAAGAGGAAATGCGTTTTGTTCAAATCAGACAGAGCAGAGCACCAGAGCTTTCAATAAAAGCAAATGTTTCTGCCCACTCAATTAGAAACTTTCGATGTTTCTCAGGATTACTTTCTGTTTGCCATCATCACCACTCATGAATGTTGTTTGAATTTCCGTGCGCGCGCGGTTACCATAGAAACGCAAGCTTATTTACAGCGCCGCACACACGCATTGTTCGAAACCTCGAGATTTTATTCTTTTTCCTCCAAAAAATACAACAAAGAGGGAACTGTAATTGTATTTTCAATGGGAAACTGATTTCTAGTTATCTGACGTTATCATTTTTTTAAGCAAAAAAAATATTATTTAAGGGAGACAGCAGGAGAGCCACGTATTTGGTCATAGAGCCACTTGTAGCTCTCGAGCCATAGGTTCCCGACCACTGGTGTATGCTGGATAAAATGCCGGTTAATTCCGCTGTGGTGACCCCAGATTAATAAAGGGACTAAGCCGAAGGAAAATGAACAAATTACTAAAAATAAATGAATTTCACAACATTGCTGCAATTTTCCACAGTAAATTACATAAGTATCACTTTACAAAATTTAACTGCAAAAT
Organism: Danio aesculapii; assembly: GCF_903798145.1. Classification (NCBI taxonomy): domain Eukaryota; kingdom Metazoa; phylum Chordata; class Actinopteri; order Cypriniformes; family Danionidae; genus Danio; species Danio aesculapii. Next base: position 33,999,299 of record NC_079450.1, on the reverse strand, counting down.
TTACAGTAATATGTTGTCTTCAGAATTTTATTGTGTAATTAAATGACTATATCTTTTGCATGTTAGTAATAGGAATTTCACTATCAAGGACCACGCTACAACCGTTGCTTGAGAAACTTTATTACTAATTGTAGGGAGAAGTAGGTAATGGTTATGTAGATTGAGAAGAGAAGTATGGATGATCGAGACTCAAAGTGGGGGCTTTGTCTCGTAGGTTAAGGTAGAAACTTTAGAAGACCCCCCCGATGCAGCCTGTGGAAGAAGAGAGGGATGTTAAGAGGTATGGAGAGGTGAGGGGAGGGGGGGGGGGGGGGGGGGGTGTAGGGGATGAGTGGATGAGATTTAGAGGGAAATTGGGTGGGAGGGAGGGAGAATCTGAGACAAACGGTTTAGGGAGGGTCCACTTCCTCTAAATAGTAGGCGGAGGAGGCTGATTGGTTTAGGCGTGGTCCCGCTACTGAACTTTATTAACTCCATTCAACCTTTTTTTTTCTAAAAAAAATATACTCTAAAAATTTAAACTAAATTGATATTCAGATATATTAATATTTAGAATATTTACAGTTATTTATTCATTCATTTTCTTTTTGGCTCAGTCCATTTATTAATCAGGGGTCGCCACAGCGGAACGAACCAACTTTTTAACAGTTATTTTATATGATTTTAATATTATAGGATTATTCATTTTTATTACATGATTGTTTATTTTTGTTATTTATTATAAATTTTTTGTCACAGAAAGTCTCACCATTAAGAACATATGGATAAACACGTTCTTCAGGTCCATATTGTTGTTTGTTCACATATTGTTGGCAGATTCATAATCTTCTTTTGTGACTTTCTTGATGTTCAGAGAGCAGTCAGAGCCCAGACTCACTTTTCACATACATGTTAATAAAGACTGTGAGAAATCAGTTTAAAAACACTGGGTTAATCCATAGAGAGCTGGCTAATCAGTGTTTTGTTTCTTCTCCAGAATTGCATGCATTATCAGATTAATGTCCTACTACCTTTTTACTTTTCTTTACCGTTCTACTTTACCCTAAATGGCTACTGGAACCAAATCTTAAGTATTAAGATATCATTATTTTTATGACCAGATTATTTATGACAACTCATACAAATGACAAATCAGAACGTTGTTGTTATGTCCAAAAATGAGATGTTTTTGCTTTTACATATTTGTGACTGGACCACTTGTGCTTGAGCTGCAGGAGTAAACATTCATTTAGTTAATTTTTTAATGCAGGGTAAATTATTATGCCAAGGTAATTGTTATGCCACTTTTGACACTCTAAAAATCCAATAATACAATACTTTAATTATAAAACGTAATGTTTTGAAAAGTGTACATTTTTCAAGATGTTTTAAGACTCAATATTTATTATCAAGTAAATGCAGTAAAACATTAAATGAGATATTATTACATCGCTAAAATAATTTTCAAATGTATGCTTTAGTTGAAAATTAAACAGAAAAGTTAAGTTGAATTTGATAAGTTGAAAATGATTTTAGTTAAGTCAGTTATTAAAGACACACAAAACAGCCAAAAGTCCATGATAATAAATGCAAAAGGAAATACAACTGCTGAGATGACATTGGGATTTTGAAGCATATATATAAAATTCAATCTCAACAGAAAGATCCACAAACATCTTCACTGTCAGTTCATTCTATTTAAGGTATTATCATGTTATTTAAAATCCACTCAGTAAAGTCCCCTGTGTAAAATGAACACTGCTCATCCCTAATATGCACCTCTGCCCTCTGTGTGTTCTGCCTTTCAGTTCCAGTGTTTTCAGATGTGAACGCACGGATGGTCAAGCTCTATATCTGAGATCATCTTCCACCCTAGACTCATTGGTGTGAACGATCTCACATTTCCTCCTCTAAGTGAGATGCTGTATGCTCAAATTATTTCTCATAGAAATAAATGGAAATCACAAGTTCATGTTTGGATTTCACAGAAATTAAACAAATTAGACAAAAGACCTATTTCTCTCAAATATTATTCACGCGTTTGTCTAAATCTGTGTTAGGCCCTGCTCTCGCTACAAATTCTCTGGCATGATGTGCTGTTTTGTGGGCAAAGCAATAATAAGAAGAGAAGTTGCCCATACAGTGATCTAGTGAGTGAAAAGCTATGTGGTGCACCAACACAATCTCACGGCAATTCGTAACTTTTTGATTTAGTGGCTAATTCGTATATGAATACATTTTCGTACAATTTGCTCATCCCCCAATGACGGTTGGGTTTAGGGGTGGGGTTAGGTGCCACGCCTCCTTTTTAAAATTTCGACCGAACTCGTACGAATTAGCCACTAAACTGACAAAACGTGAAATATTTACGTTTTCTCGTGAGACCAGGCTGGGTGCACTGGTAGAAGTTTGACATGATGTTAGAGGAGATGGAACACCTCTATGTAGATGTTTGCAGTGAAATGTCTAAAACTGTAAATTGCTTATACACTGTAAGACCCGATAAGTAAAGTTAAACTGTTTGATGAAACCGATTGCGGCAAACTATTTAAATTTTGAAACCAAATGGTTTGAGTATGTACTGCAAACTTCAAAGTAACTTTAAAAAATATATAAGTTAAACTAATTTATTTCATTTAGTGATTTTTCACTATTAGGTTTTACAGTGTACGTCATTTTAGCTGTTCAAAACTGATCCCTTCCAACTTTATTCGTCAAGCAAAACTGTACAGTTAATTTTTTTACATTCACAAACAGCTACATTACACACTGCAAGTATATATGCAAGTACATTTACAAGGTGCGAATAAATTAGGCTGTAGCTGGATAGATGAAGAAGAAGACATTTGAAATATGCTGTATTTAATGTTGTGTATGAGGTCAATATCGGCGATAGGAAAGGTACCTTAAAGCAAAATGCATATAGTCATTGCGATGCTATCTCTATATTTGTTTGTAAGCAGTAATGTATTCTAAAATTGTTGATGTCAAAAATTGATCTGGGTGGTAGTCAGGGTCCTTCCTCTGTTTTCTTAATAAAAAACAAAACATAAAAATATATGTTTTTAATGTTTCAAGTTTGAATCATCAGATTGTGTGAAGTTTAAAACTCACCTGCTCTCCTTGCCCAGATGAACTGTAGAAGAATCACAGTAGGAGCTGCAAACACTGCGATCTCAACAATAATCACAATCACTGCAGGACACATGTGGACAGATAAGAGACACAAAGAAATTCAAGGGTGCACTTTTAAACAATTACAGAATTGTACAGCGCAATGAACAATTATAGACATTTACTTTTACAGCATTTAGACATCCATCGACTGTTTAATTGTTAGAAATGAACAGCATTGCAAAGTCATACCTCTGAATAATGACCTAACAAGTTCTACTGGCTTCAGTTTCTGATGCTGTGTCAGTGGAGCATGTCTGTTAATTCAGTTCAAATATATAATGGTATATTTAACAATTTATCAAGACTCGTTATTATTAGAAATAAAAAGAATTTAGATTTTTCAATGCATGTAAATCAAAAGAATGAAAAAGAATGAAAAGATTTCAGATTTTTCAGTGACCTGCTGTTCTCTTTATAAGTTTTAAGAGAGAAGTCAGAGTTATTTTTAATGATTATTTTCACAAGACAAACGATAAAGTATGTGAGAGCAACAACAAAACACTTGTGGTGTCACCAACTGTCCTGTGAGTGGCACTATAGTGGAGTGTGTGAAGTAATGTGAGAATGAGAGAGGAGAATAGTCTGGACATGTGGTGCAATCCAAATGGGATGTATCAGCCTTTGAAGGGTTTTTCGGAGTGAAAGAATTATGGCCACAATAATTAAGTGCCATTACAAACTGAAGAGATCAAAACTGGACACTTTGAAGGGCCCTTCGGAATGGAGTATTTAGAAAAATATAACACTTCAGGAAATTATCCTTTAAGCAGGGAAGCTGTTTGGTGTCGCATATTGCACTCGATTCAAAGGGCTCATTCATATGCTCTAATCCCTCCAGAGGGACCATCTGAAGGAATTAGGGCATAGGGATGAGCCCATCAGTATGGAATCGAGCCATGGCCTCTGTCTTATGTCTCTACTAAATAATAGCACCACTAAAGTGAGAAAGATGGTGCTTACCTTTTGTTGGGCTTTGGGGTGTGTTTCTGCTTGAAGGATCCACAGATTTTGTGGTGCTGACAGGAATCACTGGAGTCGTTGCATCATCTTGAGCTGTTCAAGATAAATGTTAGTTCATACAACAAGGATATTCTTTCAATAGGTGCTGCTTAAGTCAGTGTTTCCCAACCCTGTTCCTGAAGGCACATTAACGGTACACATTTTCAACCTCTCCCTAATCAAACACACCTGAATCAACTCATCAGAAGATTAGAAGAGACTCCAAAACCTGAAGTTAATGGGTCAGATAAGGAAGACATTCAAAATATGTACTGTTGGTGTGCCTCCAGGAACAGGGTTGGGAAACACTGGCTTAAGGGACATGCTGTTGAATCCCTAAAGGCACTTTTTTCTGAGTGTAAAGTTCAACATTCATTATACTGTAGAGAACATCCATTTTTTTCTTCCTTACATCTGTTTGTAATCAGCAAAAATAGGCTATAGTAAGCAAATCGATTAAAAATTAAAGGGAAAATAAAAAAAATCCCACTTGATGACCTAAAACCAGACATGGTTATGCTTCTCTAATTCCCCTGAAACTGATTTATACAATTTCCTACCTGAGTACTTGACAGTGAATGAGGCTGAGGTCTTCAGTTGATTTCTCTGAGTAAGCTGACATCTCCACTCTCTGTTGTGATCTTCATTCAGGAGTGTTGTAGCCAGACTGATCTTACAGAGATTTGAGAAGAATAATATCTGATATCTGGAGTCTGTCATCAGATTCACACCAGCCTGATTCACCCACATCAGCTGATATCCTTCAATACGAACCAAAGTATCACAAGAGACTCCGGGATACAAATGCAGCTGACAGGAGAGAGTGCCAGATCTGCCTGCTTTGATCTCAGTCTGAGAGATTGATGGAGAGACTGAAAAAGAAAACAAGACATGCAAGTTCAAGTGTGTGGGTTTAATAAAATAACTACTCTTTTGTAATTGCAAAAGTACCATGAAGAAAATGCAAAAAAACATGTTCATCGGTTTCTTGTAGACGTCCATTGAGATATTGTAGGCAGAAGTAAAGCCCATACTCTTTTTTAGTAGCTTTCATGATGTTCAGAGAGCAGTCAGAGCCCATTGTCAGTCTCTCATGTCTCTCAATGTTGTTCTTCAGTTTACCTCCATTAACCAGTTCAACTGTCTCTTTATGACTGTTATAATTCCATGTAGTTGATGTGCAGTCAGAACGAGCATTATTACAGGGCAGACGGACATTTTCACCAGAACTGAAGAACACATTGGTCTCTTCTATTCCATTTGTACCTGAAACAAAGTGATGTATCACAATTTATTTGCATATTTATATTTAACTTGTTTACTAGTGTTGTGAAAAGCATATGGAAATGTGTTTACCAGTAAAAATTGAGCAGAGAATTATCAGTTCCAGCAGAAACATGTGACACTCAGCCATTTTTAGTTTCTGTCAGTTTTTCAGATCTCCAGATTCTCACAGGCTTCTACAGTTGAGACCATTATCTCAATGCAATAGTTAGATGCACCTTACAAAGAGAGAGAGAGAGAGAGAGAGAGAGAGAGAGAGAGAGAGAGAGAGAGAGAGAGAGAGAGAGGAACTACTAATGGAATTATTCAAAATTCCCACCAACCAGTCTAAATTTGTTTGAGATATGTTCACATATATGTTACCTTTTACGTTACAAGGTTATATTTCTATGTTATTCACAATGTCCTATTAAACAATCTTCTGCCTGTTTTGGTTCACTATACGACAGTACCTTAAAACCAGGTTCACATACAAATACACAGTCAGAAATAAATGTGGTTGCATATGCTGCACAAAAAAAGGAAGTTAAAATCCATTGCAAGAAATGTAAGAAAAAAATCATTATTATATAATTTGTCAATAAAATGTTTCAAAATATTTGTCTCTTAAAAGTTCTCATTTATGAAAAATGTGATGAACCAGAATCACTTAGTTATTCATGATTCCAGTCATCTTTCTCTTTTCTTGAGATCTCAGTTCACTTACAGCTCCGTTAAATAAGGCACGTCTGAGCAGTCAGAAAAACCTCAAGCACACAGAATTACATTAAAACAGGATGTTAAGCAATTAAGTTTTTTATAAAGTTGCAACATCAGTTATAATGAATATTCAATTACAGTTTCGGCACACTAACAGAAATCAAGCATCATGTTTGTTCAGGCAGAACACATTAGTAAAGCTTGTAGCAAATGGTTTTGTCTTGAGGGTTTGACTGACTAGTCTGCCCTCTCTGTCAGCCCGTGGCTGCATGGACAACATTATGGAATTTTTCCCAAGCCTAAACCATATACCTACCTCTAACTGTATGCTTATTACAGAAATATACATTTATTAAAAGTGATGGAAATAGACTTTTTTCTAACAGAAATTAATTTTTCTGTAAACTGAGTGAATGAGCAACTATCAAAACAAACAAAATAAATGTATTATGAGATTATGTTTAGTGAAACAACAACCAATGTTTGGTATTAATATGTTAAAGCTTTGAAGAGGTACAACCTCAGAAACCACCAGGCATTTTGACATCAAATTTGTTAATGCCATAAACAATTAGAAGTACAGAGGCAGAATGTGCAGCAACGTTTGTCATGGAGCATCAAACCAAGTGGATCAATGAGTGACAAGGCATTTTAAGTTTTATGCACAAAATCAGTAAAATCGCAAAAGAGATTTATTTATTGTTTTATAAGATTTGACCAATAGGTGTCACAGTTACTAATTTGATGTGGTGTGGTTAGTGTGAGGTGTCAATAACGCACCTCAAGTTTAATGTCAATATGTTTAAGCATTGCAGAGATACTCTTAGTTACTCTTAGATGCAGTTTGGCAACATGTCAACACATTTAGTGATGCATTTAACGAACATAATTTCATCTAAACACATGCAATCCATCACATTTGATCAGCAAGGTCTGAAGATCTTATGCAAATTTGTGAAAATCTGATCAACAGTCTAGGTTTAAAGACTTGTGGTATAGGCCATTTTGATGTGGTCATGTCATTGGCCAATGAACATTTCCTGCTTGTTTTCAAACTAATTCATAACTGTAACCAAGAGGCAATTCAATCATAACTTAATGTTAAAATTCATTCATTCATTCATTCATTTTCTTGTCAGCTTAGTCCCTTTATTAATCTGGGGTCGCCACAGCAGAATGAACCGCCAACTCATCCAGCATTTGTTTTATGCAGCGGATGCCCTTCCAGCTGCAACCCATCACTGGGAAACACATACACACTCATTCACACACACTACGGACAATTTAGCCAACCCAATTCACCTGTACCACATGTCTTTGGACTGTGGGGGAAACCGGAGCACCCGGAGGAAACCCACGCGAACGCAGGGAGAACATGCAAACTCCAGACAGAAACACCAACTAACTCAGCCGAGGCTCGAACCAGCAACCTTCTTGCTGTGAGGCAACAGCACTACCTACTGCACCACTGCGTTGCCCCAATGTTAAAACTAAGCTGTCATAACATTATTTATCAATATTGTTGGATGCAGACCTGGTGAAGTGCAATCTAAGCTGCATCCAATGCTTTTTCATGTGCTCACCTAAACCCACCCCTAACCCTACCCGTCACAGTGACGTCACTCACTTTATTGAGTGCATTGTGTCTGCCATTGCACCACTGAGTGATGCAATCTCAGCTTGCATCATAAAGGCTACATCCAGATACTATTGTCAATATTTGGCTCTTTTTGGATTCTCGGAATTTATAGAAATTAAAAATGTAAAACAGGAAATATATCAGGACCATTGTATTTGTTTACATCCTTTAAAATGGTATATAGGTGAATTGCATTCAATAAATTGGCTGTCGTGTATGAGTGTGTAAATGAGACAATGTATTATTGTTCCCCAGCACAATGGGTTAATGGGTTAGTCTGCCCTCAGTGCTGGCTTGTGCCAAGGTAATTGACAGTTCATTCCGCTGTGGGTGAGTGAGTGTTTTTGATCAATTAGCAAGCAGTAATCCGTTTTAATGCAACTTGATGAAACCCATAGGAATCAGTTGCATCAGATTCAAAAATTTCTTTCAAATAAGTATGCAGTCAGAAGCTCACCTTGGTGGACTATTACATAGGGAATATAAAGCTTTGTGCCATCAAGATTACCCTTGAATAGTGGAGGCACTAGTTAGAAAAAACTCAACATTCATTCATAGTGTACAGTATACTGTACTACTGTACTACTATCAAGCCATGCAACCACCTGTCCGCTTGATCCCATTCCCTTTCATCTCTTGCAAGCCATTTCTCCTGCAGTCATACCAACACTGACTCACATAATTAACACATCTCTTGACTCTGGTCTATTCCCTACTTCATTTAAGCAGGCTATGGTAACCCCACTGCTAAAGAAACCCAACCTGGATCAAACGCTACTTGAAAACTACCGACCGGTATCCCTGCTTCCATTCATGGCCAAGATTTTGGAGAAAGTAGTGTTCAATCAAGTCCTGGACTTTCTTACTCAAAACAACCTCATGGACAACAAGCAATCTGGCTTTAAGAAAGGCCACTCAACTGAGACTGCCCTGCTCTCGGTCATGGAGGATCTCAGACTGGCTAAAGCAGACTCTAAATCATCTGTCCTTATCTTGCTGGATTTATCAGCTGCTTTTGACACTGTAAACCACCAGATCCTGCTATCTACGCTTGAGTCACTGGGCGTCGCAGGCACTGTTATTCAATGGTTCAGTTCTTACCTCTCGGACAGGTCATTCAGAGTGTCTTGGAGGGGAGAGGTGTCCAACCTACAGCATCTAAACACTGGGGTACCTCAGGGCTCTGTTCTTGGGCCACTTCTCTTCTCTATCTACACGGCATCTTTAGGAACAGTCATCCAGAAACATGGATTTTCCTACCACTGCTATGCTGATGATACCCAGCTATACCTCTCTTTTCACCCCGATGATCCCTCGGTTCCAGCTCGCATTTCAGCCTGCCTGTCAGACATTTCACACTGGATGAAAGATCATCATCTTCAGCTTAACCTCACGAAAACGGAAATGCTTGAAGTTTCTGCCAACCCGACTCTTCACCATAACTTTTCAATCCAGATAGATGAAGCAACCATCACTGCATCCAAAATGGTAAAAAGCCTTGGAGTAACGATTGATGACCAACTAAACTTCTCTGACCACATTTCTAGAACTGCTCGATCTTGCAGATTCGCACTCTATAACATCAGAAAGGTCCGACCCTTCCTATCTGAACATGCAGCTCAACTCATTGTTCAAGCTCTTGTTCTCTCCAAACTGGACTATTGCAACTCTCTACTAGCCGGGCTTCCAGCTAATTCTATCAAACCTCTTCAGCTGCTTCAGAATGCAGCAGCACGAGTGGTCTTTGATGAACCCAAAAGAGCACGTCACTCCGCTACTCACCCGTTTGCACTGGCTGCCAGTTGCTGCTCGCATCAAATTCAAAGCTCTGATGTTTGCTTACAAAGCGACCTCTGGCTTTGCTCCTTCGTATCTGCTCTCACTTCTGCAGATGTATGTGCCCTCCAGAAACTTGCATTCTGTGAATGAACGTTGCCTCGTTGTTCCATCCCGAGAGGGAAGAAATCACTTTCCCGAACTCTCACATTCAATCTGCCCAGTTGGTGGAATGAACTCCCTAACTACATCAGAACAGCAGAGTCACTTGCTGTCTTCAAGAAATGACTAAAACTCAACTGTTTAGTCTCAATTTTCCTTCCTAATCTGCAACTGCCTCTCTGGCTATACCACTAACTGTACTCTCTCTCAAAAAAAAATAAAATAAAAAAAAATTGTTTTTTTTACTAATGCTTTGCTTCTTAGACTTTACACACCTGAAACTTGTCTATAGCACTTGTTCACTGCTGCTCTTATAGTTGTGTAAATTGCTTCCTTGTCCTCATTTGTAAGTCGCTTTGGATAAAACCGTCTGCTAAATGACTAAATGTAAATGTAAATGTATACATTCCATAAAGACATTTCTGAGATGCCAAACTCCTTGTCAAGACAAGGTCCTGTCAACTTGGTTCCAAGAACCTCAAAGCAGATGCTCTCCATTCAGGTTTCTGAGGAATGCCTTCAATCCAATTTGGTTATTAAATCCTCAGAAACCCAGAATAGGTTCTCCACAAATGTGTCACACAAACCGAAGTGTATGGGGTGTCCCAAAAACCGACATTATGTTCCATGTTCACAACGCTCTCCCTGATTCACTTCACTCTTACTCCGCTCTGGCCAACCAATGGCTAAAAACACCTTCACGTTTATCAGCAACAACTTCTGGTGGCCCAAAATGGCAAGAGATATATGCTGGTACTATATGTTCAAGCATGTGCCAAATGTGCAATGACAAAGAGTCCTTGCCATCTACCACTTGGCCAACTAAGAAAAACACTGAATAAATGTCTTTGGGATTTGTCAAGATATTGTGTCTGGCCCCTAATTAATTTAAGTTAAGTTAAGGAAAGCCATTAATAACTCCTGTATGTGGTCATAAGCTGCAAGCTAATCACAGATTTTATTGGCCCTTTCAATGGAAGACAACAAATAGAATCCGGCACTTGCCTACTCCAACTCCATTCTCAATACTGGATTCAGTGCTAAATTTCTATCACTCACCTGGCCTTTTCGCCATAGAGCCTGGTTCTCTGGCAGACATATTTGATCCATAAAAAATATTTGTTTCATAACAAACATCCAGACCCTCCTGCTACACTTGGAAGAGGCAGACCAGCACAGTGTCAAGGCCTTCTATCCTCAGGAGCAGGCCATGGAAGAGGGGGTACTATCAAACTATAGGCTCTCTCACCTAATATCAATGATCTCCTTCATCTGAATACTAGCATCTGCACCTTGTCATCACACTCATAATTCTCTGCATGTACAGCACACCCCTCAGCAACAGATACTGAGCTCTCGATAACTCAACAGAGGATCTTGCGTGCAGATGAAAACTATAATGCAGAACAGCATAAAACAAAATCAATAAACCAACAGAGTTCTGTATGTTTACACTGCTACATCTGGGAACCAACATTAACCCCATAAAACCATAAAAAACATATAATAATATACCACAATAAAAAAGTATAAATACAGATGTCACCACTTCAATATGTTCCCTCTGCCACCATGCTTGCTGTCGCCGCGGCAGTAGTAAGTGCGCCTGCAGGTTTTGATCACTGGGTGGCGCTTTAACCATAGATTTTCAGCTTTGCCTTTTCACAATACTAGACAGGACATTGTACCTCCAATAAAAATATAATTTTGTTTGGTTGTTTTGGTTTTCTTGGTAATAAACATGCTTTTACACTATAGACAAGATACAATACATGGTGAGAAGCACAGACCTAGGCTGCAAAAATTAATTAGCCTTTATAGTGCCCCATTACATTACATTGGAGTGAAAAGAATGTTCGATTTCTAAATCCTTTAGTTTTATTTATGCACGGTAACCATTTTTAAAGTCTGTCTAATTTGTTTCACTCCAGGCTAATGCGACATGCATACAAGATTGACATTTAATACTGAAAGAACTTCCTTTGACCAAGTGGTGATGTTATTACCTCAAATCTTAAACGTGCGCACAAGATGCATTGCTTTGCGCATGTCCTGTCTTGTTAATATGATTATACGCATTACTACCAAAACATGTTAATTCTGTACATGGCTGTCAATCGTTCATTGATTCATTTTCTTTTCGCTTAGTCCCTTTATTAATCAGGGGTTGTCACAGCGGAATGAACCGCCAACTTATCCAGCATATGTTTTTTATGCAACGGATGCCAATCCAGCTGCAACCCAGTACTGGGAAACACATATACACTCTCACATTCATATACTATGGCCAATTTAGCTTACCCAATTCATCTATAGTGCATGCCTTTGACTGTGGGGGAAACCGGAGCACCCGGAGGAAACCCATGCGAACACGGGGAGAACATGCAAACTCCACACAGAAATGCTAAGTGACCCAGCCGAGGCTCGAACCAGCGACCTTCTTGCTGTCAGGCATTAAAAAAACTTCAAGAATTATGTTGTTTCAGCTCATTTTGAATAAGAACAAACAGCAAACATCATTTTTTGAGTGTAACATGAAAGCTAATGCACTCATCTTGTAGCATACGATGGCTGAACTTCATAAGGATTCCTACGATCTGACCAGAACAGCAGAAGTCGATCAAATAAAGGCTAAATATTGGCTACATAAGGTTTCCCTTCAGGAAAGATCCTCAGCAATCCCCCAGGCTCCTAATAAAACATTGAGTGACATTTGATTATCAGTAAATTATAACATTTATAAACATATACATCATATGAAAGCTGAATGAATGAGCTTTCCATTGGCGTATGGTTTGTCAGGATATTATTATCTGAGATGTAACTACTTGAAATTTGCAATCAAAAAATATATTTTGATATATTTATGGTAGGAAATTGACAAAATATCTTAATGAAACATGATCTTTATTTAAAATTCTAGTGTATTTTACATTAAAAAAATAGTTTTGATCCATAGGCTACCATTTCCAAACATATACATAGACTGATTTTGTGGTAGTTTTCAATTACCAAAGTCAGTTGTAGTTTTACATGTAGTTCTTTTTACTGGGAATTAAATCTAGCGACATTATTACCACATGCTAGTTATTACTTTAGATTAAAAAATGGGTAACATGCATACAATTATTTCTACTTTTTACATGAATTTGTACAGTGAAATGTTTTGCAAATGGCATTAAAACCACTTAAAATTTACTCCCAATGTTTACCATAAGCCTGCTCTGTTTTACCCTTTATCCAAACGAAGTGAATTAACTCTTTTACTTTAAGAATTACAAAATCATGTTTCAGTACAGAGCTGTTAAGATTCCAGTAAGAATTATATATTTTAGTAGGACACTGGCTAAAAATGAATATGAATTTGTATTGCCTTATGATCAGTTGAAGGGGTATCAACTCTTAGATTCCCTTCAAATATACGGGAGACTAACCACAAACCTATTCTTGACTGCTTAGATCTTGATTTGTTACACCAAGCAAAAGCTCTTTTATGAGGATTCATGACTCTCCAAGCATTGATCAGATCAAATCTTTGCATCAACATTTTAGCTTTATATTTGTATTATTACAGGATGCAGGAGGCCATCTTTGAACTGTGTTACCTAATGTGATCTTAAAATCACCACCCAAAAGCACATGTGCGTCTGGGAAATTTAGCTAACCAATAAATAATTTTTAAATATTATATGAAAGAGTATTGTTGTCAGCCTTTAAATTGTACCCATACATATTTATGACAACAAAATTAAAGTTCTGAAGTTAAGCAATATGACATATGTAATGTCCATTAGTATCAAAGTCTACAAAAGGAAGTTTCCAGCAGAACGTTGAGGAGCATGGGAGCAAAAAAATGTCATTTCCCCATTGGGATTTCCAAAAAGGTACATCCTCGAAGATGCTGTGAGTCTCTTGAAGGAAAAATCTGTTTTACACCATTTGGCAAATTAAAAAAATGGCTTTCCATTTTAAATTGTGCCTTAATCCCCTGGCATTAAGAGGTGAAGTAGATAAAGACATAACAGTAACAAAATTGGAATAATATTACAAAAATAAAAGTCTTAAAAACAAATCTTAAAGCAGAAGCTCAAAAACTGCTCAAGTGCTCAAGTTAACTGTGATAAGAATAACGTTACATCGACTTTAACTATTTTGGATCTAAACCAGAGATGCCCTAAGTGGGGCCCATGGGCCAAAGTTGGCCCATTGATTTGGCCCACAATCCCATCTGAGAGAAGAGTGAGAATGATGGAGAGAGTTGAGGTGATTGCTTTTAACACAGAGATCGTCATTTATAATTTGACGTAACCTTTGTTGTTTGTTTTATTGCTGAGCTACAAAAAAGCAAACTAAAACTAAATGTTTCAATTAAATGTTGTATCTGTTTAAAAAAAATGTAAATACTGTCACAAATAGAGGACTATGCAGAAGTAAGTAAATAATACTTAACATCCAATTGAGATGTAGATTGAAAATAATTAGGACTGTTATGTTGCGTAAAAGTAACTTTGTTGATGGTCTATTGCTTACACTTATGCTCGCGGTGCCATCTTGCGTATCCCCCTCTTCAACGCTTCTCTTGACAACATTCTGAGCCAGTGACGTCGCATTCTAAACATTCGATCTGCATTCTTTTAAAGCTCTTATGGTTTATCTCAGTTTTGTCAGTTGTCAGTGTTGCTGTTTGTACTTGACCAAGGTGAGTTCAATACCGACAGTACGAGTGGAGCCACGCCAATTTAACGAAAGCTTCGTAAAGTTTCACTCGGGCCCGTCTTTGCTGTAGTTCCCTGCGGTTTGCATATATAAATGCTACATAACAAGGATTATTATGTGTTTGTTGCTCGAAATGTGCTGCCGAGCAACATTTCGGGTAATCCAGCACAGACTGGCGCCTGGTTAGCTCGTGTACTCCCTGAGGTGAGGCTAAGCAGCGTGCCACACGGGTTCTGAGGACCCTCAGGGAAACACGGGGGGCCGGTAGTGGGACCTGCTGCCAGGGTTATGGTGGGTGGGAGCAGCGTGGTCCACTTTAGCTTCTATTTTATAGTTTTAAACTTTAGTTTATTATAGTTTAAAATAGACAATATGCCTTTGTGTGAACTGTTTAATGTTTTGTTCTGTTTGTCAGCAGGCCAGGGTTGTTGAGCAAAGAAGCTTTCAGAACAATACGCTCAAGACCGCGATTTATAGTTATACCAACAAATAAGTAGTTGTTGCAAATATACCTTAATTTCTCCTCACGGTATTAAAATCCTTAATAAAATAAATAAACAAATAAACAAATAAATAAATAAATAAATAAGGTTTTTGAAAAATGCTATATGTAACTTCATCAGAATTGCACTGCAAATTACATGTGGTTTCTCCTGGAAAGTCTAGCTGTCAAGTGTAGTTAGTTTAGACATGTGTTCAGCATAGGCTACTGTTTTTATAAAGGAAGTCTGTCAGGTTTTTAAGAAATGGCATTAACAAACCAGTGAGGTGAATGCATTAACATTGAACCATACATACGTCTATGAAAGTAACGTTAACTCTACAGTTAAAGTTAATAAGAAAAGCAGGAAGAATACAAACGGGGGGAATATTAACTGCTTACCTTCAGGTGAGGTTGTTCTTACAGTTTCACACAAATTCATAGTAATGGCGATAGTTTTACTCACTCGTTTTTGCGACCTTTGCTAACTATGAAAATTGGTGGGAGCTACGATATAAGCTATAGGCCAATATTAGCTAAAGATAGAGTAAATATTTATAAAGCTGATGAATAATTAAACTATGAAGAAAAAAATGTATGCAATATGCCCACTGAAGAAATTTCAAAACATTTCCCACTGATTATAAGAAGGTCTCACATCTGATGGCAGAAAAATGTAACGTCAGATGCCAGTCACAAACATGCAGCATATTACAATGCAAAGTACTTTTATTAAATACTACTGCAATTTGTCAAATCTCATTTACAAAAATACCATTAAAAACAACAACAAAATAAATTCTAAGTAAAAAAGTCAAAAGAAGAACAGCTGTTTTCAAATAGCATTAATTATATAGGTAGAAAGCTGTAAAACTTAACATTACAATCTAATCTATTTTCTCTGTAGCAAATAACACATGATTGCAACCAAATATTGCTGTTAGCTATACCCCAAACTAATTCTATTCCCATTTAATAACTATAGAGACATTTATTAGACTTCAGGATAAGTATTCATCAGAAGGGTGCTTTTGACAGTAAATGGAATTTATTGTAAACTTCAAGGTTGCATTAACTTCTAAAAGGGCCTTAAATCTGAATGGTAAAATTGCTATTTCTTTACATTATGATTTCTGATTATTTGAAGTCAATAACCATTCTGGGCTCATAGTAATTAGAGATACATAGAAAAAGACATAGTAATTAGATCATAAAAATATATATATATTTAATTACTGATCTTATGGTCATAACCCAGAATCGTCTTATGGTCTGTTTCCCAAAAGCAGCGTACTTTAAGGGGCAATTAGAAAACTGTTGTAGCTCTATGAATGTTCTAGAGTAATCGTCAAAGCACTACATACATCTGAAGACACAAAGTCAGAAATTACAGGGTCACCTTTATTACTGTTTAAAAATAACGAATAAAATGAAATTAAAAAGAGCAAAAAACAAACAAACATAAAATTTACGTCTAAATTAAATGACTGAAAAAAAATATTTCAGCCATTTTGCCAGTGTCTCGTCTGTAGGTGCTCTTTATAGACTTGTCTTGTTTGCTAATCTACATTAGATGAAAAATGTTCAGGATCGAACTCCATTAAAGGTGATATTTCAGCACTTCACAAATGGACAGTGAAACAAGTAGCAAGAAGAACAAGTTCTCACACATTCATATTGTGTGTATGTTTGGGAAATGGACATGGGGTTGTGAAGTACATTCATAGCCTTGTAATGAACAGAACACCTGGCCCTGTTCTTCTCATTTTAATGTAAAAACATAAAATAAAATTAACGGTTTGTGAACGACTGCATTTAATGCCGTATGTATGTGCATATATAAACTCCTGGACAATTACCTTAAAGGTAGCAATCATATTTAAAATCTTATTTTAAAAAATACAGATTTTTGCATATAGTTTTATGGTTAAGCGCATTGACATACAGTGTTCAGCATAAGTGAGTACACTTCATTTTGAAAAATAATAATTTGATCCATTTCTCAGTGAATATAGGCAATGCATTTTGGTGCATTTAGACATAACACATTTATTAAACAGAAATATTTATTAAAATAATATTTAAGTCACCAAACATTAAAAATGAAAAGATAATACAATTAAATTCAAGCAAAATATTGTAAAAAAAATTACAAACTACAAAACTAACACATTTTTCCTTTTTTTTGCTTCTCTTGATTTTTCTTGTTTTTAAATTTTGTATTTAATATTTTTCTCTAACATATAAATTTGGGTGTACTAGTTTTTGGACCGTTATTGTAAGTTATTTTGTTAGATAAGCTCCAGATTTGGCTTCAGTACTGACTAATCTAATGTATGCACTCACAGAAATAATGGTACGCGAGCTGTCACTGGGGTGGTACCTTTTCAAAAGGTAAACATTTGTACTTGAAGGGTCCATATTGGTACCTCAAAAGTATATACTAGTACCTACAAATTTTAAGAGGAATATTTTTATACTTTTTAGGTACTAATATGTGCCCTTGAGGTATTAATATGGACTTTACCCTTTGAAAAGGTACCACCCCAGTTACAACGTGCGCACCTTTATATCTGAGAGTGTATGCACAAATATAATATTGTATAGCTTCCTATTAAAAATATGAATTTAAAAGAGATATTTGTAAGGGGTGTACTTATATATTCTGAGCACTGTATGGCAAGTTTAATTCCTCATGTGATCCTTTTAAAGAGAGTATATATTCCAGTATTGTTAGTACCAGAGCTAATTCATATGGGTGGTCCTTCCTTTGTTCTCTGAAGAAAAAACAACAAATAAAGAAGTTTTTATTATGTTTTAACCTTTTTATAGACTAAATTATCATATTCAACTCACCAGCTCTTCTTGCAGATGAACTTTAGAATAATCACAGTAGGAGCAGCAAACACTGCAATTTCGACAATTATCACAATCACTACAGGAAGCAATGACAGAGGAGAGAGAGACAAAGACATTGTCAAATTACCAGTCAAAATCAAGGGTATAACACAATTTACAGTTCCTGAGTTTCAAAGTGCAATAAATAGTGAAATTTATAGCATTTCCAAATTTAAGCTGCGGTCACACTGGGCTTTTCCTCCCATAGACTTCTATTCATACGCACGCGAATGCGTCAGACCGGAAACACAGGGTCATGCGTTAAGTTTGCTGCGGTTCAAGCTTGGTGAACTCAGACCAGCGAAATCGCATCACTTGACTGCATGAGACCAATCGAGGATCAAAACAGGACCTCTCTAGACAGAAATTTAAAACATGGAGCAAATCACTGGCTTTTTTAATGTCTAATCATCTTGTTTAATCCCGCCTCTTTTCGCAGTGCCGTACGACAGAATTTCCCACACACAAAGCCTGCAGTGACCGCAGCTTTAATGATAGTATTTAGTGATGCTCTAAAGCACTTCATACCCCTGAATAATGATCCAACAGTCTTACTGACTTCAGATTCTGCTATTGTATCAGCCACATCTGTAAATTATATCTGAGAGTTAATTTCAAACATATAAATAAAACACATTAATGTTCACAGTGATACAGTATTTTTATATATACACAGAAGCGTTGTAATCATAATGGGGCATATTGTTTGATGAAAGGACACACAACCAAGCTTCAAGCTTTCCTTCTTTTATTGCTGAACTATAACCTGCTCATATTGGCACCTCCCTCTGTTTCTCTATAACTTCTCTTGATATCAAAACAGCAATTGTTTAAACAACCATTATTATAATCTCTGCATTACACTATTCCTTTAAAGAGACTGTTCCAGTTTCTTTAACAGAACTCTGTAACACACAGCAACCTTTATTTATTACCAGCTTAGTCCTTTCTTGGACTTATTTCTGGTTATCTGCTGGGTTTGTCCTTCTCCTTCCTTAGCAGGGTCCATTAAGTGGGAGGAAGCTGCAGGTAGCACTGCATTTTTCTGTAGTGCTTCCTTCTCTGATTCCTTCTGCTCTCTGGCCATAAGTTGGTAGGGGGCAAGTCATTCATGATAGATCACTATTGTCCATCTCATTACCACCAGCTTGACCCGGTAGGCTGCATAACATCAGAAAACCTGGTTAGCACCTCACAGGGACAGTAAAGCTCTGGGAGTGCCCCCTTTTCCTTCTTGAAGTAAATCCAAACACATCCCAGTGTCCTCAGGATCACTGTTTGGGAGGGCAAGGGTGATGAAGATGCGTGTTATGGGGAATGTGAAGACCAGTTCTGCCAATGTTATTAGCATTTGGCCAAATGTGAAAGCTTCTGGGAAGATTCTTGGAATGTTTTTATGGGCTCAGAGGATCAGGATTGTTAAGGTATGGTTGAAGCATTCCCAGGTGTCAACACAGTTCTTGGAATATTTCAGCTTCAAAATAATGGTAGCTTTGCAACTCAGAGAGGTTCTGTGGGGTAGTCCAACACTTTAATTCTTATACTGATCAATAGTGACTTATGAGGCACTTATCACATTTCCCAGGTTTGCAGTCCCTCTCACTTTCTTTAGATTGAGTCACACCAGAGAAGACCACCTGAAGGTTTTGCATTGTCCTATTAAAGTCTGCAGCATGCACCAACAGATAATCTAGATACACCACACAGCACCTCCATCAACCAAGAGTCCAGACAGCATTACCTGGAACTGCCATAGCCCTTGGACAATAGTGAAAGCATCTTCCACCTGACCGCTGTGGGAATATAAATTTATATAATCTAATTACTTATTAACAATAATCTATATAAAACTGAGAAGGTATAGTCTTTGTTTTTTAATTAGCTGATTTCATTTGAAACTCTGGCTAAGGTGTGACATTAAAACCTTTTGCTCCCTGAGCCTGAGTTTTGTGAAAAGTCTTGTGGGGCAAAAGCCGAGAAATCACAAGCTACATGTCATGCTTCATACTATACGGTAGCATGGGTCCCATCAAGTGGAACACCCTCGCCAGTTCAGAGGTATTCTTTTTCTTCTCTTGGTGTTTTATTCTGATTCTCTTTTAATTCTCTCCTCTTCCTGTAGCATAAGGTCACCCCCACATGATCTACCAATTCAATGTCAGTGTTGCTTGCCCTGCCATACTTGGAAAGAAGGGTTATAAAAGGGAAATTTACCATGAAGAACATTCAGATAAACACGTGCATCATTTCCTTCTCGTTTTCCATTCACATATTGTTGGCAGCTGTAACATCCGTAATCTTCTTTTGTGGCTTTCATGATGTTCAGAGAGCAGTCAGAGCCCAGACTCAGTCTCTCACGTCTCACTATGTTGTTCAGTTTCCCTCCAGCAACCAGTTCAACCGTCTCTGAATGTATGGTATAGATCCATGTAGTTGATGTGCAGTCAGAAAGAGCATTATTATAGGGCAGACGGACATTTTCTCCTGAACTGAGGAATACATGACTGTCTTTTGCTCCACCAATACCTACAAAGATGATTTGAGGGATTATTCTGTTATAAAAATACTACATACACACATGCAACAAGGCCATGCTCTGTATCAACCATCAGATCGTCATAATAAAAAAAATCTTTTACATATTCGCAAAAAAGTGACTAATTAGTACAAATGAAAATTTGAAAAGCCCCCCAAACCATACACCTAAAACTAACTCTCATTGGGGGATGAGCTAATCACAACAAAATGTATTTCATCTAAATTAGCCACTAAATCAAAACATTGTTTTCCTTGAATTTGTTTGGGGTATTCAGGAATGAAAAATGATTTGCAAACACCTCAATGGCTAAAGATCACATCTAGCCCTATGCATGAAGCCTATTATATGATATTATTATATCTAACTTTTTCACCAGTGACGTAGAAGGAATACAGAAATGTGTTTACCTTTGAAAATTGAGCAGAGAATCATCAGTCCCGGCAGCAATATGTAACACTTATCAGCCATCTTCTGTCTCCTTCAGTTTAACATTGACAGCTTGTCTTCTGCTTGTAGCTTCTTGTAATCACAGACTCCAAATAGTCTATAATGTGGTTTTTCAAAAAGCTTACACAATGTAGCCTCTTTAAGACTAGCCTAAGCCTCCAGACCTTTGCCTGCTTCTGTAGTTGAGATGATGAGACCAGATAAAAAAGAATGAAGAAGAGAAACTACCAATGAAATGATCCAGATTTCACACCCACTGATCAAAAATAGGTTAGTTTATATTTCATTTCATATACAGCGGAGATTTAAAGTGCTTTACTTAAACAGGAATAAAAGAGACAAGTAAAATAAAATAAAAACAAATGATAAAAGTGATTAAAAACAGATTAAAATGTGTTAAAACAGGTTAAAAAAAGAATAAAAAAGAAAAGAAAGACACATTAGTGCAATCTGTCGGACATATCACAGTGCTCATTCAGTAAAGGCACAGCTAAACAGATGTGTTTTCAGTCTTGATTTGATTGTGCTTAATGTTGGAGCCAATGACTGTATAAAATATGGACGACGCGACAGCGCCATTTTCCATTGAACGCTTTGAGGTCAAAATGCCTCCGTGACGGTCAGAAACTTGTCACAAAAGACTGCTGAAATTGCAGCATGGGCATGTGCAGAACTTGGAGCACATCTGATCATTTCTGGAAGCTGATTCCAGCAGCAGGGGCGTAGTAGCTGAAGGTCGATTCACCCTGATTTGACTGAACTTTTGGAATTTCTATGTGATCCTAAAGATCTGAGTGATCTATTAGATTTGTAGTCAGTGAGAATATCTGTAATGTATTGAAGTCCTAGGCCATTTAGTGATTTATAGACGAGTAGTAATACTTTAAAATCTATTCTGAATGTAACTGGGAGCCAGTGTAGAGACCTGAGGACAGGTGTGATGTGCTCTGATTTTCTGGTTCTGGTCAGAATCCTTGCCACAGCGTTCTGAATCTCACATAGCCAAATTTCTCCAACCCCGATCTAGCCCACACAATCAGCTTTTGCTTGGCCCACAAGCCGCAGTGAATTATGGTACATGATTGGACCAAGTCTGGCTTCCATACAAGGCCCAAACATGGACCATATGTGTGTGTTTTATCTCTGAGGAATGTAATACATGACTCTTTAACTCACATATTTGTATGTTGACAATATTTATGTTTATTGGTTGATTACTACTTCTTTCTGTATTAATAATATATTGGTTCAAAATATTATCTTGTCTCACAAATATTTCACTTGATAAGCTTGAAAGAAATATGTGACAAGCAGGAAATCATTCAAAGGTTGAAATTAATCAGTTCATATTGTAGATTGAGAAAACCATTGATTGTTAAGCCATGATTGTCAGACAATAGAAAAAATAAATACATAATCACATGGCAGTTTTTTCCATTACACAGTTTACAGTGTCTGTGTAGGCAGTTCTTTTCTGAGGATCATGACTAAGAACTGTAGCATAAGAGGAAGTAAAATCAATTGCAGAAGATTGCCAAAAGTAGAAAATGGGTGCTGAGCGTCACATGTGTCTGATGGTTCTCTTCTCATTTCTCACAGGTAAGCACATCTGTAAAACATTTTTAAAATCTGTGCACAAACATTTATTTAAATATATTAAAAGGAACTTCTAATTTAATTACTCTCAAGCTAAGACTGAATACATATTCTTGCAAACATTTAATCTTTGATATATTATACTGTTTACAGCCTTAATACAGAATGCAATTATAAGTGCTTTGATATTTACAGCTTGGAGAAAAATCCTTGAATTTTTTTTATAATTTATATTTATTGAAGCTGCATGAGAGAATTTGTGTTATAAAGTGAACCAAACTATCATATAAGAATATATTCCTGTGTAAATTATGTTAGCTATGTGTTAATTTCTGTCTGAAACAACCAAAATATTTTATTTTAGGCACAACTGGTATAAGTGTAAACTATGAAGGAACCTGGTGTTTGTCATTAAAGATTAAATTGGATTTTTGTAATTCCTCTTTTAATATTTATTTTAAATGGTAAGACATGATCACTTAAATTAGCTGTTTTTCAGGTACAAGTGGAGCAGAAGACACTCATGCGTTCTTCATTTCTGGTGAAAATGTCCGTCTGCCCTGTAATAATGCTCTTTCTGACTGTACATCAACTACATGGATCTATAGCATAAATTCACGGACAATTGAACTGGTTGCTGGGGGAAAAACAAAGAATGACACAGAGAGACGTGAGAGACTGAGTCTGGGCTCTGACTGCTCTCTGAACATCAAGAAAGCCACAAAAGAAGATTACGGATCTTACAGCTGCCAACAATATTTTAACAGACAACAATATGGAACTGATGCACGCGTTTTTCTGCATGTTCTTTATGGTCAGATTTTCTGTACAGCACATAATATCTTAAAATAACCCAAAGAGTGAATCCATCATTGCATTTTTGTATTGTGTTTCAGTCTCTTCATCACTCTCTCAGACTGAGATCAGAGCAGGCAGATATGTGACACTCTACTGTCAACTGGATCTTTATGCATTCACTTGTGGTGATTTGGTAAATTATAAAGGATATCAGCTGGTGTGGGTGAATCAGGCTGGTGTGAATCTGATGAAAGACTCCAGATATCAGATATCAGATTTCCCCTCAAGTGACTGTAAGATCACTCTGACTACAACACTCCTGAATGAAGATCACAACAGAGAGTGGAGATGTCAGCTTACTCAGAACAATCAACTGAAGACCTCAGCCTCATTCACTGTCAAGTACACGGGTAAATGTTTTTTTTTTTAGAATATCAGTTATTTCAAGAGTTCATACTTAGATGATGATTGATTATAAAGCATGTTTGGCATGCTGTCCCGGGGGAAAGCTCTGAGCTCATAAGATCCCAGAACCCGGGGCTCCCTCCCGTTTGAAGGGCAAGAGGGGAGTTTGAGCTCAGGTAGATCTTGAGAACTCCCCCCACTGATAAGGCAAAAAAAGGGGGATTAAGGATGGCTATGAGGATGTGCTGCTGATTAAAGCTCATCTATGGTGCCAATTTGGTTTAGTCAACTTACTTATGTTGCATGTCTCTGGACTGAGGGGAGAAGCTGGAGAAAACGGGGGAAACCCACACAAGCACGGGAAGAACATGGACTCCACACAGAAATGTCAACTGGCCAGGTAAAACCCAAACCAGAGACATTCTTGCTGTGAGGCAACAGTGCTAACCACTGGGCCACCGTGCCACCCTATAGAAGAAACAAGGGGGAAGGAAGGGGGTGGAAGGGAGGATTCTTCAAGACAAAGATGACTATGGTAAGATACTTTGGCTATTTATAATGAGTTAGAAATCGTCTGATTGGTGAATCATGCATTAGCTAATGCGGGACCATAAGCATGTGATCCTCTCGAAATTAGTTTATAAATAAACTTTGATGATGATGTATTAAAATATGATCATATTCTACAGTATGACATGTCGGAACGTTTAAATCACAGGTCAAACTGAGACAAAGACACAAACTCCAGTCGGCAGCTCAGAGACCACTGTAAACACACCAGTAACTTCTTCACAACCAGGTACATAATCAAGACACTAATATGAAGGTTTGTCAATGAGGAGTTCATGTTAGATGCAATAATCTCACCCCCAAATCTTTTAGAACAAATAACAAGTGTTCCTTTTGATTTTTTTATCTGCTTGAATCAGTCTGGTAATTCTCCTCTGACCACAGATATGGCTTTTCCCCCCAACACAACTGCTGTTCTCTTGACTATTTATTTATTTATTTGTTGAGAATTTTCTATAAACCCTGGAGATTGTTGTGCATGAAAATCTTTGAGGCAGTGGTTTAACAAAACAACCAAGCCACACTAAAAGTCACTCAGATGACAGATGATTGGTCTACATTCTATTTCTTGAATTGAACTTCAGCTGATTGTCGTAAAATGAGATTTTATGTCACTGCGGTTTGGACAACAAGCTGTCAAAAACCCAATAATATTATAGACTTTTCTTCTTCCCATCTTTCCTAGCATCAACTACAACAACAGCAGCACTGATTCCAGTAGCCACAACAAACTTTGTAATGACAAGTAGTCAAGTACCAAGGCCACCAGATGATAAAGGTATGTATCCTATATATTTTTGTAACCTCTCCTATATATAGGACATTTGTCCCTTCCCTGATATATGACCTTTTATATGACCCAAAAAGTTGCAATTTGTGTAGATCAATTGGTACATCCATTGCATTATTGTAGCACAATCATGGACTCAATTTCATGAAACACACATTCTTAAAAGTTGAACAGTTAAAAACTGTAAATTATGTTCCATAGCATTTACAAAAATCAAAAAAGTACATTTTGTGAACTAAAAACAGAAAAAAAGTGGATAAAGGCCTGTCTGAAAAGTTCACAAAATGCATTTCTATAAACCTTCATTTTGATTGGTAATGCCAGTCAACACATTAATTTTATTTTATGTCAGCTTGAGAGTGCTTAACTTTAAAGAGCCCCTATTATACATTAAAAAGGGTCATATTTTGGTTTTAAGGGTCTCCAACAACATGCTGATAAGCATGCAAGGTCAAAAAACTCTTTCATGGTCTTATAATCTGCATTTATTTTTACCTGATTATCCCAGCGACTCCCATATGAATCGTTTAGCGATTCATTTGTTCCCAGTTCAGACACCTCACCCCAAACCTAACCCCCCCACCCAGGTCTCCTGGATTTTCAGGGACAGATGTTGGCAGGTATATGTGTGCAGTTAAACACCAGCATATTGCTCTATTCTTAACTATGACACACATCAGTATTAATCCACACAGTGGCCATACCTGCCAACAGTCCGGGAGATTTTATCCGGGGGTGTGCGCGAAGTGAAGAGCGGGGGGGTGGGGGTAGGTGCGAGCGAACTGAAGAGAGAAGATGCGCGCGAACTGGGGAGCAGGTATGAACATGGTTGCGTGTTGGTGCGCATGGGGACTGAACCAAAAAACTCAGAGGGGGGCGGGAATTCCGGGAGTTTTCCGGGAGACAGAACAATACGGAAGGGTGGGCGGGAGATGGGTCTGAAATACGGGAGACTCCCAGGAAAAACGTCTTCATGATAATTCAACCGGCGTCTGCTACAGTGCTGGTCTTCCTCTTTTTCTTTGCTACTGTTTGTGGGCGGGGCCGCAGGTTTCAATTTTCTCGGGTTTGCGTGCACAACAATTGGGCGGGGCTTAAGTTTCGTATCCACGTCACGCCGAAACGGCGAGACTCGTTATCAAGACAATTCATTTGAAGCACTATGAGTCGACTTTTGAATCAATAGTTTTAAACACGGTGCACTTTCAGATTTAAGCCTTAGCTGGATGTTTCACTTCACTTAGAGCTGTGTTACACACTACATGGAAGGTCATCCTCAAAAACCCATAATAGGGGCTCTTTAATGTGACTCTGTTATGCCATATAAAATGTTCCTTAAGATCATCTTGTCTCTCAAGTCTTAAATTATTCATTTCAAGATTTGTTCTTTATAAACTCTTGCTTTCTGAGAGCCTGCTCTCTGATTGGTCAGATGGCCCAGTCTGTTGTTATTGGTCTACTGATTATAGTGTGTATTGGTGGGAAAAACACTCATTACCATATATGACAAGTCATTCCTTCTAATCGTTTGTAACAGCTGTATTACGATAATATGGTGAAAGCCCATATTTCATTTAAACAATAAAAAGTACGCAGTTGGTAACCATTTCAGCTATCCCTGACTTCATGAGCTTTCTGTAAACCTATAATTTTCCACAAGCATGAACTTTCTTAATGCTAAATATTGACATATCTGCAAATAAATCTCATTTGTAATTTATTCTATTTTTAATGCTGGTCTAAGTGTGTCCCCCTATAGTCTCTCCCTCAGTGATTGCAGTTGCTGTTATTCTCGCTGTGTTGTTTGTTCTGATCATTGTCGTTGTTCTCTGGATGAGATGTCAAAGAAGAGCTGGTAAGTCTTCAGAGCTTCTTCAATATTTGAACAATAAATAGATAATCGACACATTACATGTTTAATGGTTTACACACCAACCCATCAGTTTCTAGGTACATCACAGAAATCTTCATTTGATTATATGCGATGGAAAAAAAAGTTTAGCTGTTTTTTTGTTTTTTTTTGCAGCAAAGTTTGTTGATTTAAAAACACTGTAACTTCAAACTTTGGTTTTAAAAACATACATTTAAATTCAATTAGCATTAATGAGATGTTGTTTTACTTGTGTGGTTTACTGTAAATATTTTTTTTACATGTTGCAATACTATTTTTCAGACAATACAAAAGAGACTAACGAGCCTGTGGTGAGTATTATAATGTCAAAGACTTGTGAGGTTCACACTCTGTCTTTGTTATATGTGGACTCAGATTAAACAACAAGTAAGAATAATTGTACTGTTTCTTATCTAAAGGTCGCAGATACAAACACAAGTTACAAAGAAACAATCAACGTGTCCAGTCATCCTTCACCCAACATTATTGTAAGTACTGATTTATCTTCATTAAAATGATTTCCAGTTGGTCAGGCACATTAGGTTACTTGTTACATACCAACCAAATAACCTGACAAAAAAAGTCAAAATATGCAAATACTTGTTCAGTAGTCTCTGCTCAATAGATTAACAGTTTAATAGTGGCGCATTTAATTCCCTGATTTTTAAAAAATAACGCTTTACATTTCATCACCTTGGATTTATAAGCTTCTACCTGCATTCTGAATGATTTAGAGATATTGAGCTTTAAAGTTTTTGCATTCGTATAGCAAACAGTATGTGTGTAATATTTGTTTTTTAAATAAAAAGTCTTAAAATGTAAACAACTTATAAAAAACATCCCATAATATAAATACGTTTTCATTTAATAAGAATATGTCAATAACTCAATTTTGACAAAAATGTCAGATAGAAACGTATAATTCTAAGGTGACGATTTATTCTAATTAATTTGCACTGCAAATGTTTTCAAAACAGACGGCACGGTGGCTCAGTGGTTAGCACTGTTGCCTCACAGCAAGAAGGTTGCAGGTTGCTCCGGTTTCCTCCACAGTCCAAAGACATGCAGTATAGGTGAACTGAATAAACTAAAATTGGCTGTATAGTGTACAGTATGTGTGTGAACAGTGGCGGTTCTAGCTTAAATGACACCCTGGGCGAATCACCCCGTATACGCCCCTCAACCCTAAAAACCATCTAGATAAACATGTACATTCTTAAAAAAACAAAAAGTTGTTGTTTTGACCAAACTTTGGGTAAAATATGGACAAAACCAGATATGGGATTATTAAAAAATAAATAAAATTATTATTAATATATTATTATTCAATTATTATTCTAAATAAATAACAGAAAACAATCCTAAATGTAACTGTAAAACAATGTAAAGACACAACTGGAGTGATATGCTAAGATCACCTAAGAAATATTTTATACGAATATTAATGACAATTCTAATACAAAAAAGTTTTATAGAATTATCTGTTCATCTTTGACCCGTCTCAAGGCCGAGAATTAATGTTATTAAGTCTTACCTCCCTGACTCTATCTCTCCTTTCTGCTTCATAGCCATGCTTAGTCAAAATAAGATCATCATCATATTATAAGCTTCAGTTTTGTTAACTTGCAAAACTCGCTGCGTGTCGACACCTTGTGTCATAAAAGTAACAGAAAAGGCCTTTACTCCGGTTAAATAAAACTTAATGTAAACTATCACAGTAGCCATATTAGTGATGTGCCACCTGATATGTTGTCACTCACTTTTGCAAAAAAATACATACATGTGTGATTAAAGTACATACAGTCTATTAAAACACAGTTAGAATAAAGCCATTTATTTATAGGGTTGTTCTAATTGTGTTTTAATAAACTAAGTCACACACATAAATCTTTTCTTGCAAAAGTGTGACACTGAATTATTCAGAATAATCCTACGATTCTGTGGTTTTAGGTGACTAAAGGCTGCTCTGATACTCGGGTAGCAGTGGTAGTATTAGAATTTATCCAGTTATAAGTTGTTCTTTCACTGAAAAACTACATAGTGTTGCATTTTAAGATATAAAAATAGCCATGTTGAAATTAATTACAATGGTAAAACTGCTACAGAATCCCATAACCTGGTTAACTGTACATTTCTTTTAAATATACAGTAAATAACCAAATATACAGTAAATAACCAAAAACTGACCATGACACTCCACTTTTTATGCTCTTTCTTTTGGTTGACACTTCTGTTAGTTTTATTTTACTAATTAGTTATGTACATTACAGTTTCTTGTAGTTTACAGTACTTTAATATTATTAATCTAATTTTGATAAATAATGTTTACTGCATTGCTTTAATTTGATTTGTGTTATCGTGATAGTGTTCAGTAGCTGTGTGAAGAACACCAAGCAGCTTTGGATGTTTTTCTGTTTGTAAGAAAGCCGTTTGTTCATCATATGTCTTTCTCATGTCCACATGCTTATGATTGGGTTTTTATCTGTGTATCAATGTTATAATAATAATAATAATAATATTTTTTACTTTTATATAGCGCCTTTAAAACTAGTATCTCAAGGCTCAGACATATCAAATGTACAGCAGTAAAAGATAACATACAATTTTATTATTATTTTAATATTAGTAGTAGTACTTCTAAACATTGGTGTATAAAATTCTAAATTAATGAAATATGGTAGTTTACTGAAAAAATTTTACGGTTCTTTTACAGTTTTTTAATGGTTAAATTCAGCTGCCATTTTTACTGTAAATTTTATGGATTTATTTTTAAGTCTACAGATTCACAGTGATTAAAAATCTCCAACATTCATGTATGGATAGGTCTTTCCTAACTGGGTTACCCATTTTCCAATGCTGTTTAGGAGCAGAAAGATGATGTGAATTATTCAGAGGTTGTCATACACCGTAAACTACAAGACAACAAGGTGAGTAAACACTTCTTATCCTCCATCCAGGACTTTGCAGACCTGTAGCCGTTTTATTCTTAAATACAGTTTCTAATGTGAATAAAACTAATGAAACGTTGCAGCATTTGTGTGTTAACGGTACCACCTTGCTTGTGTTATTCCTGCAGGTCTATAATACAGTGACTTATTCTTCCATCAGAGGAGTAAAGGCTGAAGCACAGGAAAACTGTTGCAAACTTTATGCCTCGGTTAACAAGATCAGACATTTATGATTAAAAAAATAAGAGTATCATAAAAGTTTAATAAGAGTTTCATACTATTGTAGAGACTGTTTTATATGATCAAATCTAGGTGTTGTTTATTTTGTATTATCAGTCTTTTGGTCAGTTTGGGATGTTTGTATCATGACTAGATGTGCTAGGTCATTTGGAGGACAGTTTTAGATCATTCAGATTATTTTCTTTCTTTTTTTTTACTATTTTTAACCATTTTTAAAAGACGCTATCCTACAACATCCTCTTTAGTGGCTAAAGCTGAAAGACTGATTTGTTTCTCTTAACAAAACTAGCTAGAGGAACTTTGAGAAGACAAATAAACCTCTGTGACAACAAAACCTGCACTGTTAGATGAATAATTTCCAGTGATTGCATAAAAAACATTTACCAGTTGACAAATTTTGCATCAATCCAATTGTAGAAGTGTTGAGATTTAGTTCAACTAGTGAAATGCTTGTCAGAATTATTATTATTTTTGAATGTGACAGAGGATTGAAATTCTGTTCTGCTTCAAGAGTCGAAAGAAATCTTCTTATTTTTGTTTTTGGAAGTGTTGTGTTATCATATATACAACCCCAAATAGGTATGTCTGCAGTCCTGACCTATCTCCAATATAGAATGTGTCACATTCTGAAGCGCAAAATGCAACAGCAAAGACCCTGTACTGTTGCCCACCTTAAGACTTGTTTGCTGGAAAAATGGGGCAAAATTACACCTGAAACACTTCATCACTTGGTGTCTTCACTCCCTAAATGTCTTTTAAGTGTTGTGAATAGGAATGGCAACATTACAAAGTGGTGAATGCTTTACTGTTTCAACTTTAGTTTACAACTATTACTAAGTAATGTGTTGTTGTATTTTCTACAATGAAATACAAGTCAAAGTAAATTTAAAAATCACTACTTTCTTTTTTATTTGTGTTTTCCATACGGTCCCAACTTTTTCTGATTTGGGGTTACTACTATATATTTATATGAAGTCAGAATTATTAGCTTTGCCTTATTTGTTTTATTTTGGCCAGAATAAAAGCTCATTTGAATTTTTTAAAAAACATTTTAAGGTCAAAATTATTAGCCCCTTTAAGCTATATATTTTTATATTTGCGCTGTCTGTGAAATGTAGGCATCTAAGAATAGCCAAAAAAAAATATACTAGTCATCAAATTAAAAGATTAGACAGACTTATGCGTAGTCAGTCATTCCTGTTTATTGATGACTAGTCTAGTTTTAGGCTATTCTTAGAGACCTATTCAATTTAAATGACAGCCCAAGTTTAGCCTTGTTTTAGCCAAGCCGTTTATGTTTAGACATCTATTGGCTTCTTTTAAACACACACAGACAAAATGGTTGCAGTAGTATTTACTATAAATTACTATATATATTTTGCCCAATCTCACAGGGAATTGTAACTATTTTACATATTATCAGAAAAGTGGTTAATATGTATGGCTTAACTCATATGAAAATAACAACTCAATGCTTTACCGACCCCTCATTGGAAGATGAGCAAATAGTACTAAAGTGTATCAATGAAATTTGATAAATTCATATGAATTAGCCACTAAATCAAAATGTTACTATTTGTTATGTGATAGTATTGATTTTTTTCAGGGGAATCATTTAAGAATACCTTTTCCTCTCAAAATATTTTCACATGACATTAAATTGGCCCTTTGTAAATCATGCTAGGTCTGGTGGAGATGTCTCTCAACAATATCTCTAAATAGGGCAATCACTTCATTTGAAAGTCTAAACATAGAACGGTATATACAGCTGAAGGCAAAATGGTTAGCCTTCCTGTGAAATTTTAACTAAGTGCTGTTTAATGGAGAGATTATTCAATACATTTTTAAACATTTAATGACTAATTTCTAATGCATTTTTTTTCCCCTTTGCCGTGATGACAGTACAAAATATGCTATTTTTTCAATACACTATATTCAGCTTAAACTGAATTAAAATAGCATAAATACAAACAAATTCAGAGACAGTAAAATCTGTTTTGGTGTATATGAGCTGAGTTTAACAGATTTCAATTATTGAAATGTCTGAAAAATATAGTAGTATAAATATTATACTAATAATAGCTATAAACATAAATTGGATTGATAGCCATAAAGACTACCTTGAGAGTCCACATTTAAAGAATTCAATAGCATGAAGCAACTTGTGAATAGAAAGAAGAGAAACTAAGAACAGAGGCTAATTTCCATCAGTCTAAACTGATAGTGTGTTATGTGTGGGTGGATCTACTGTGGTCAAACTAATTTCTCACGCTTAAAAATTGTTTCACAACAATAAAACCACAGCTTCAAAAACACCCTGGAAAACTTATAATTTAACACAATAAGCAAACAGTATAGCAAAACAACCTACAGCTATTGTCATAATCATAAAATAAACAGTATCTTTTTAAAGCAATGATTCTAAACTATTTTATATGATGTAAATATGTCACCCTGGACCACAAAACTCTAAATTGCACTGGTATATTTTTGGTAATAGGCAAAAATTATTTTGGTTAAAATTGTATATAGAACCGTACAGTAATATGCATGACAAAAAAAAAGATATTAAGTGAAGATCATGTTCTACGAAGATATTTTGTAAAATTTATACCATAAATATATTAAAAAATTCAATTTATGCATGGCTAAGAGAAACTGACAACTTTTTCAAAGCTTATTTCTTAGTATGTAGATTAAAAAAACAAACAATTGACAAAGTGATTTCAGATGATTCACATTTTTCTCAGCTACATTTTGTCCTATCCTAACAAACCATATCAATGGAAAGATAGTTTGTTCCGCTTTCAGAAAACAAATCATATCCATTTCCATCAAAACATTCATGAATAAAATAAGTGAACATAAGAAATGAAAAGTTAATTGGCACACAAGAAATTAATGTCATACAGTTTTATTATATACAATAAACTACCAGGAGAAATTGATAAATATATGTGTTTTATGCTGATGAATAAGGATTTTCTTTATGTTTAAAATATGTATAAAGTTTAAACAACTAGCAAAAAAGAACAACTTACTATAATCAAAGACACATAATCTTAAGATTTAACCCAGGACATTTTTAAGAAAAAAATCTGACCTTGACTTTATTTACAATCACATTTGAAGATATTTGATTACTTGAATTGAAGCTAATGTAATACTAAGACTATTAACACCAAACCCATGTAGACAAACACACAAACCTATATACAAAACAATAAAAGTCAACCAATTTTTCATCTGTCATGCCATCACGAGAAAGATCAATGACCTTGACTATCTACAGCTTGTACCAGTGCAAACTTTCTACTCTACATTGCTTTTGACCAGTTTCACAAAAAAAAATTACACAAAATGTTCATAAAGGCTATAGAAGTTCCAGCTAAGGGCCAGCTTTAAACTAAAATTGATAATTAGGTATGACAAAGCAATGTGAGACTTGTAAGTTTAAACGCAGCAAGGCATTCATTATGTGACATGTCATGTGACAGGAAGCTTGTGCTCCAGTTGAGAATGTGCTCATATCCGTTTGCTGAGGTGGTGTACTGAGGGTAAAGCTGCGGTCACACTGGGCTTTTCCTCCCATAGACTTTCATTCATACGCACGCGAATGCTCGTGCGTCAAGTTTCGCATGTCGCTGCGGTGCAAAGTTCAAGCTTGGTGAACTCTGACCTGCTAAATCGCATCACTTGACTGCGTGAGACCAATCGAGGAAAAAAACATGACCTCTCTGGACAGAAATTTAAAACATGGTGCAATCGCTGGCTTTTTTAAATGTCTAATCATCTTGTTTAATCCCGCCCCTTTTCGCAGCGCAGCACGACAGAATTTCGCACACACAAACTCTGGTGCGACCGCAGCTTAATAAAAATAATTGTACATAATGTTCAGTTTCATGAGCAGACCAATCATTTCACTCCATTAAACCTCAATATATTAAGCTGATCCTAATCAAAAATGTTATATACACAGTGACACTTTTATTATACACAATGACACAACTTTTGAAATGTACATTATACACTCTATACTGCAGGATAGTTAATCAAATAATAATAATAAACCCTTTTGTATGAGGAACTACGTTCTTCTGCCGTTCATCTGCAGCTGACGTCAGAACAGCATAAACCGTTGCTACTTCACTAATGTCTCTTTACAGCTAGTATTTAAATGATTCTCTAGCGTAATGTCTAAAGTGATGACAAAACGTGATTTTGCTCACATTTTAAGATTATAAGGCTGAACTGCATGAAATGCCATCAGTCTACAGACATTTCCCAGTATTTCTCTGTTGCAATCAGGAGATCACAAAATTAACCCCCAAAAATATTGTGTTTGCAACAAGGAAAAACACTAAACACATGTTGGCATTTATTCTTTTTTTCATTTTACTGTACTAGTCTGCAGTAACAAAAACTGACGACTCATTTGAAACAAACAGTTGGCCAGCTAAAAAATAATTCAGGGTTATACAAAGAGTGGCCAACACAAAATACATATATTCCTGATATGCAAGTCCCATCTCACACTCAATACATTTGGTATAAATACAGCATTGCAATATACAAAAAGACAGATCGAATCAGATAGTCACTTACCAGAATAATAATAAAAAAAAAAAAAAAAAATATATATATATATATATATATATATATATATATATATATATATATATATATATATATATATATATATATATATATATATATATATATATATATATATATATATATATAGTTGAAGTCAGAATTATTAGCCCCCTTTGAATTTTTTTTTCTTTTTTAAATATTTCCCAAATGATGTTTAACAGAGCAAGGACATTTTCCCAGTATGTCTGATAATATTTTTTCTTCTGGAGAAAGTCTTATTTGTTTTATTTGGGCTAGAATAAAAGAAGTTTGAATTTTTTTTTAACACCATTTTATGGTCAAAATTATTAGCCCCTTTAAGCTATTATTTAAGCTACAGAACAAACCATCATTATACAATAACTTGCCTATTTACCCTAACCTGCCTAGTTACCCTAATTAACCTAGTTAAGCCTTTAAATGTCACTTTAAGCTGTATAGAAGTGTCTTGAAAAATATCTAGTAAAATATTATTTACTGTCATCATGGCAAAGATAAAATAAATCAGTTATTAGAAATGAGTTATGAAAACTATTATGTTTAGAAATGTGTTGAAAAAAATCTTCTTTCCGTTAAACAGAAATTGAGGAAAAAATAAACAGGGGGGCTAATAATTTAGGGCGACTAATAAACTGTATATACATACATACAATTAGGTCTATAAATATTCTGACATCGACACAATTCTAACATTTTTTGCTTTATACACCAACACAATAGATTTGAAATGAAAGATGTGCTTTAACTGCAGACTGTCAGCTTTAGACTTCAGGTTGTAATTGACTGCAAAGGATTTGCAACCAAGTATTAAAAAGTGAAAGTTTGATTTATGATTATTATTCTGTCCAATTACTTTTGGACCCTTAACAAGTAGGAGGCACATATGCAAACTGTTGTAATTCCTACAGCGTTCACCTGATTTGGATGTAAATACCCTCAAATTAAAGCTGACAGTCTGCGGTTTGTTTCAATTCAAATTGATTGTGTTGGTGTATAGCGCCAATAGAATTGTGTTGATGTCCCAATACTTATTGACATAACTGTATATACTGTCCTTCCTATACTCAGCACACCAAACCAACTCTCTCAGATTTTGATTGTAATCCTTTTGTAAAGCTGCTTTGAAATGATAGTTATTGTGAAAAGCACTATAGACTTTTGTATTGCCTGTAAATGTAATATATATAATTCTTCCAAATACCAAAAACACAAATCTCAATAGTTGTGCAAAAATGCTAATTTGCAGATTATATTAGATCATGCAATGATTTGCATAACTGGTGATTTGCTTAAATTTTTTTTACTTCACAGTGGCATAAAGTACATCCTGAGGTGCACATTCAGTTTCTCTTATGGTCACGTAAGTCACCGTTTCATTACAACGATCCTGAAAGAACACAATATTCCATTCAGTTAATCCGGACATATCAGCATAATATAGACTTAGAGAAGAGGTGCATTTTTCAAACACACAAATAAAGAACAAATTAATGTAAAGCTATACTGTAAAAAAAACTCATATTGTCCAGTTTTACCTGCTTGTTTCCTTTATTAGATAAAGTAACCTCAGAGTAGGTCACATCATCTTTCTGTTCCTAAACATCAGTGGAAACAATGCAAGTTAGTGATAGTATAAAAAAGACATCTGTCACTACACTAGTTAAAGTAGAGCAAAAGATCTGATTAAAATGCATTGTGGACAGGACAAATCGAAAAATATATTGAATGAACGGTCATTTTGTACTCACATTAGCATTTTGCGCAGAAGGAACGGACATGGTGATTGTTTCATATGCTCCATCATCCTTCACCATTACACAACAAACAATTGAGACATTACAGTAAACAAACAGTAAATGTGTCAACTACACACATTATTGAACTAAAAGCTAATTAAATTTAATTATCTGGCATGACTGAACTTACCGCAGTGTTGATTTTTTCATAGTTTTCTTTATGTTGATTCGGATCTCTGGCCTTTTGATAACAAGCAGTTGTAAGTACTTGTGCAAATTACATACTTTATTCAACTTAACAAAATCTAAATATCTGGCAACACATAACTTACATCAGTGTTGGCAGCCTGTCTTGGATTACCTAAAAAAAAAAAAAAATTATATATATATAAGTATTTATTATAAATACTTACTTTTTGTTGTCCAGTTAACTTGATGAAAAATGATTTAATAATGAATAAACTTTTAATTGAAAACATCATATTTCAAAAACCCACCAGCTCTTTTTTTAAAGACCACCCAAAACACAGCAACAAAGACCACAGCTAATGCAGCAAACACAACAGCCACAGCAGCGATCACTGAAGGAGAAATGACATAGAATTCATCCAGTTTACTAATTGTAGTTATTAATTATTAATCTAGGCAGTCAGGAGATAACAGCAACACTTTTTTGAGGTTGAAAATCCTAGGACATTTTACAAATGGATTGACAGCAGTGGTTCTTGAGCAAAACTGTTCAAAATGAGCAGACATCACTCAGTGGCTTATTCTTAGAAATTACACACAGACTCTATAGGATTAAGATGTTGAGGACTACTTGATAATTACTGACAGTGTGTGAATCATACATTATCTATTGGTGGTCAACTTTTTTTCGGTATAAAATATATGCATGCTTCAGTATATCTAATTAATATATTTAATTCAATTACCTCTCATCAGGTAAAATTCATTATTTTACCATACACAATCCTCTAAGATTATGTTTTTTTTATATAAAATGGTAACTTTTATTAAACTTTAGCTGATATGAATTCATTTTTAAATTCTTATAAGCTAAGGTTTTTTTGAGGGTTGAGGACTAGAGATTTTGAATGTTAAAATAGGGGTCTTCTGGAAAAAAAAAGTGGGATAATAGGGAATGGAGAATGAGGTTATTGGGAGATTTTGGATTCAGCATTTTGATTGTTGTAGCGCCCCTTGTTTAGTCTCTGTCAGATTTTACCCAAACTAAATTACAGAGCTGAACTTATTTAAAGCTGATCTGCATCATGTCATGTGACTTAATCATCATTATCATCATGTACCTTCTGTTTTATTTTCTGGTGTCACAGCACGGTCTGAATCTGTAAAGAATGAATACAAAAACATGGTGAGTAGAGAATACTTGGAACATCTGTAGAAACTAGTTAACTCTAAACATGTTAACTAACTCAAATTTTAAACATGCTCAGATAATGATCTGCACATGCACACATGCAATGGAGTTTCATTCCAATAGGCCTTCATTAACCTTGTCTAATAGGTGTTCAAACTACATCCACCTGTGACACTACATGTCAAATTTCAAGATAATCGGACTAATGCTGAGATAACAAAACAATGATTTTTAAATCATCAGATCACAGTTGTTTTCACACTGTATTAATATAGCAATCAGTTATTTCTGTGTTTACATTGTATGATGGATCAGTGACAGGAGGCTACACACTGCAGGACTTCACTACAGGAAAAATCGCAGAGAAAAGAGTCTGGTTCGTTGACCCTGTTTCACAACTAAATGCACATATTAACTCATTATAAAGAACGCAAGATCACTTGTGAAACCAGACTTCTCATGCTAGATTGGAAATGGCACCTTCCTGTGGTAGGCTACAACTAAAACAAAACACTGAAAACATTCCTGCTAGTTTTTTCAAACTTTTCTTCATTTCTTGTGTCTAAAAAGACTTAGAAGAAGCCTTTCTCCACACTGAATCCATGTTCTGGCTATTGTGGTTTATAACTCCTCCCCAAACTCCCTGCTGTCCTGTATCTTGTTCTCTTATGACTGTAGGTCATTGCCGATGTGTTTGCAGTCAAAACTCTTTTCATACAGCAGGATTTTGAACCACAGACAGGTTGATATTTAGCATGCCAATAATTTCAGTTGTCTGCAATTTTCTCTGATCGCATTTTTAATAATTCACACTAAGTGACTGTCACAATAGCATGAAAGAACACATATTTGCCTCCAGTTTTGGGCATTTGTTGGAGATTTCATGATACCTGTCAGCAAGTGAAAATCAGAACTAAAATATAGGTCACAACGTTTATCTCCAACCTGCTCCTACTTAAAGTTCAGCTTCAACCTTGACCCAAACACACCTGAAACACCTTATCAAGTGTCCAAGTAAATAAGTCAATTATACATTAACAATTAGGGGTCTACTTTTTTAGTACTTAAAAAATATGCTTCAGTACTGTATATCACATTCATATATTTAATTTAATTACATCTCACTTGTGTTAAACTGGTTATTTTAACACACACGTGATCCTCAAAGATGACATTTTTTATATAAATGGATACTAAATTTTGCCAAACTGTGACAAGTTTAGATTTAAGCATTTAACAAGATTCTTTTAGTTATTTTCAGCTACTTTTTTTCTGAGGGTTGAGGACTTGTTTAGTCTTTGTCAAATTTTGCGCAAACTAAATTACTGAGCTGAACTTATTTAAAGCTGATCTGCATCATGTCATGTGACTTAATCATCATTATCATCATGTACCTTCTGTTTTATTTTCTGGTGTCACAGCACTGTCTGAATCTGTAAAGAATGAACACAAAAACATAGTAAGTAGAAAAGACTTGGAACATCTGTAGAAACTTGTTAACTCTAAATATTTAAATGCCCTTTTAAGTTAACTAACTGAAATATTAAAGAAGTAAAACTGCGGCTCACGACTGCCCATCTTAATGTGAATTACAATTTAATTCAGATTGGTGCTACAGCAGAATAGGTGCTGGAGTGGAAATATGAAGCCGACTCTCCTTTGGAAAAGGAGAATCGAGCGATTGAGGGTGTGTCAATGTAAGTGTAGCAAAATTTGCACACATAATTATGAATAATAAAAATAATATAGACTAACAAGTTATTATTTAATTATTTATATTTGGGTCGACTTTTATGATGCCTTGTGCTCTAACATTAGGATTTTCCCTCAATTAATGAACCATTCATTTTCTGGAGATTTATTTAAGGCAGATCAGCTGCATAAGGTCATGTGGCTTAATCATTATTTACCTTGTGCTGGTTTGACTGTTGTTGCATTAGAAGCTGTAAAGAATGAATGCAAAAACAAGTAAGTAGCAAATGCTGTATAAACTTGTTAACTCTAAACCTTTTTTTTAAAGCAACTCACACAATACAGAAGTACTGGAGCTCGTGCCCCTCTTTATATCAAACTTCACAAGCTATTGTGTATCAATACCTTGAAGAAATAATTATATTATTATAAATGAATATTGTTGTTCTAAATAATTACTTTTTTTTTTCAAGATATCTTTAGAAAAGTGCAAAAGTGCACATTTTTATGTTGGTAGGGCTATTTAAGTTAACCTATATCTGTTTATGTTATAATAAATAATTCAGTTCTATATTATGAATCAGTTATAGATCATTGTTTTTGAACCAAAATCTTTATATTTTCTTATAATTGCTTTTGCTATTAATGTCCAAAATTCGACACAATACTACCACTTTCTCTAATAATATTAACAAGTTACCAAATGTTTAAGTATAAGGTCAAATTTAATAAACCTGTTCATTTGGTTTATTTGCATAAATATACTCAAATCTTTCAGGTTTACCGTAAGTTAGTAACAGTATGTATGCATGTGCTTATATAACAGTCAGAGCGACTATTATTTTGAACTTGTCACAGGGATGTACATAGTCAAGCATTATATTTTACCATCAAAGCTTTTCAGCCTATATTCAAACTAACCACAAACCACTTGTCACCACACTGTTGTTAACCCTACAAAAGTTGAGTGTAATCATCACAATACAAATATAGGAGTTAAAAATACTTGCTAAGTTTCAATTCCTTCCTAACCAGAACATTATTATGAAGAGCTGCTTTGATTTATTTGAATATGCTTTGACAGATTATGTGTCAGACCAAAAGCATCTATAGACTCATTGGTATGTGCGGATTATGTCAATGATCTTTTCCATTAAGGGTTATTTAAACTGATATATAGTTTTCTCACCTGAGTACTTGACAGTGAATGAGGCTGAGGTCTTTATTTGATTTCCCTGAGCAAGCTGACATCTCCACTCTCTGTTGTGATCTTCATTCAGGAGTGTTGTAGTCAGACTGATCACACAGCGACTTGAGGACAAATCTGATATCTGATATCTGGAGTTTGTCATCAGATTCTCACCAGCCTGATTCACCCACATCAGCTGATTTCCTTCAGTACGGAACAAAGTATCACAAGAGACTCCATAATAATAATAATACAGCTGACAGGAGAGAGTCACAGATCTGCCTGCACTGATCTCAGTCTGAGAGGGTGATGGAGAGACTGAAAGTGAAAACAAGATTTCACTCCTATAATTACACGTCAGTTTGAAGGAAGAATATGATCTTTTTAAAATTACTATTAAAATTACCATTTAGAACAGTCAGATAAACAGGTGCATCATTTCCATATTGTTCTCCATTCACATATTGTCGGCAGCTGTAAGATCCATAATCTTCTTTTGTGGCTTTCTTGATGTTCAGAGAGCAGTCAGAGCCCAGACTCAGTCTCTCTGTGTTGTTCTTCAGTTTCCCTACACCAACCAGTTCAACCGTCTCTGAATTTCTGGTATAGATCCATGTAGTTGATGTGCAATCAGAAAGAGCATTATTACAGGGCAGACGGACATTTTCACCAGAACTGAAGAACACATGAGTGTCTGCTACTCCACTGGTTCCTGAAACAAACGTGATGTTGCTACATACTGTGTAGAATAAACTATTCAACAAACGCTCAATGAAAAATAATAATCAGCAGATTTCTGTATGACACTAATATTTGTGAATTCATTAGCAAAAGTTTAAACTAAATGTTGCGAAACATTCAACAGCATTTTATTATATTATTATTTACCTTTGAGAAGTGAACAGAAAACCATTAGTCCCAGCTGCAAACATACGTGTCCCTTATCAGCCATTTTACAATCCATTTCTCTCGGTTTTCTTTTCTGTTTTAGCATTCACAGCTGTTTCTTCAATCTTCAACCCTTCATTGAGTAACTTCCTCTAATCTGACCCACTGGTTAACTCCTGCTAGAGTTGCTATATAGTGACTCTGTGACAGTGCAGAATGCAAAAGTGGCGCTTCACATATATTGTAAATACGTTTCATTAATATTTGTAACTCATGCTTAAAAGTAACTCACAATGCACTTTAGGTAGAAATTCTCTCAGACTCTTTTGGTTGTGCCCAGCCTAGCGTTTATGTTACACACAATACATCACACCTCAACAGAGACACATTTTAGCAATTGCAGATTGACATTCTTCAGCATGGGAATTCACACTTCACACATTAGCTCAACCCACACATGACCAGCTATTTATACAATTATGAGCTCAGGTTTCACTTATATCTTTAAAACAGTTCCTTCCTGCAAATATAGTTCTAACTTACAAATATTTTTTTTTGTATATTAAATAGATTGGCATGCACATATAGACTGAAAAAGGATCTGCTAGTCAAGCACCCATGATTTTTTTTTATTTAAGTTAATTTTATAGTTATTAATGTATTCCAGTTATTAATGTATTCCAGTTATTAATATACATTAAGTATTCAAGTTATTCCATTATTAATATACATTAAGTTATTAATGTATTCCAGTTATTAATGTAATGTATTCCAGTTATTAATGTATTCCAGTTAGTAATATACATTAAGTATTCCAGTTATTCCATTATTCCAGTAATTAATATACATTAAGTTATTAATGTATTCCAGTTATTAATGTATTCCAGTTATTAATATACATTAAGTATTCAAGTTATTCCATTATTAATATACATTAAGTTATTAATGTATTCCAGTTATTAATGTAATGTATTCCAGTTATTAATGTATTCCAGTTAGTAATATACATTAAGTATTCCAGTTATTCCATTATTCCAGTAATTAATATACATTAAGTTATTAATGTATTCCAGTTATTAATGTAATGTATTCCAGTTATTAACATACATTAAGTATTCCAGTTATTCCATTATTCCAGTAATTAATATACATTAAGTTATTAATGTATTCCAGTTATTAATGTAATGTATTCCAGTTATTAATGTATTCCAGTTTGGTCAAGCAAAAAGAGCTCATTTAAATACTATACTCCTGTAAATTTGGTCTGAAAGAGAAAAATGCAAAAAAGGTGAGCTGCAAAAATAATTGTCCATTCCTCTAAGACACAAATTGTTCAGCAAATTACCAGCAAGTGTGTGTGTGTTTAAAAGACGTCTAATAGATATCTGGGCTAAAATGAGGTTAAATTTGGGCAGTCAGTGAAAATCCAATAGACGTATAAGAATAGCCCGAAAATCGTCATCAAATGCACAGGGATGAATGACAACACATGTGATATCTGTCTAATATATCGATTTCATGACCACGTTAGTTTTGGGCTATTCTGGATGTCTATTAGATTTTCACTGAAAGCTCAAATTTAGCCTGGTTTTAGCAAAGGCACTGATGTTTAGAAGTCCCGTAAAACATAATTGCTTGCTGGGCTGTGACAAGTTTCTAAAGAAGGCTAGTGCAGAGTATAAAAATTTCTTGCCAGGAAGAGAAAAATCCTAATCAATTTCAATTAA
Source organism: Danio aesculapii (assembly GCF_903798145.1). Classification (NCBI taxonomy): domain Eukaryota; kingdom Metazoa; phylum Chordata; class Actinopteri; order Cypriniformes; family Danionidae; genus Danio; species Danio aesculapii. The sequence goes on along the minus strand of NC_079450.1, from coordinate 33,956,017 downwards.
AAAAATGCTCTTAAAAATAAGCAAAAAGTGAAGGGAACCAATACAAGGGTTTAATTAAGGTAAGACATTCCTAAATCTGCAATTCAATTTGTTCAAAAGATTTGTTTAAAAAAAAAAAACAGAATCAACTGAAAACTATGTGTACACCAAACTGTGTACAGTAAACTATGTGAACACCTTTTTGACTGTATATTTGTCTGTCTACATGTGTGTAATGTGTTTTTCTTTGCGTGTTTATTGTCTTTCACATATTTAGTCTTTGACGCATTTATTGCCAACATTGCTAATAGTATATTGTTTTGTTTTTGGAGTAAGTCATTGTATTTTGCAATAAAATAATAAAATCATAAAAATGATTTGATGCAACCACCACACACGGACACTCCATAGATTCAATGTTACATGTAGAAATAAAAGCCTTCATGTTTGTTTAATTTGTCTATTAAATAAAGTAATTTTTGCATTAAAGGCTGACAATAAAAAATACAATATGACTTGACTACCCCCTACCACACACACAAGTAATAAGAAATGAATAATATTTAAAATGTATTAATTAACTTTTGAAGTTCTGCACTCTCCACGAACCATTAAACCAACAAGGATATGGGGTTTGAACCTTCTGACAATAGTTTGTAGAAATATATACTTTTAATTTTGAAATTGGAAAAAATAGGTTAACGTATAACTCCAAAGTGACAACATATACTGGGGGATACAAACATTAAAATCAAAGTTTTTTTGATTGTATCACTTGCATCCTAATAAGTTGGAAAATGGTAGTAAATTCTTTACGGTCTTGCCCACTTTTTTATTCATTCTTTGAACAGATTATGGGCCTAAAGATAACCGTGTGCACATGATCATCCCTTATTATTATTTCACACAGTGTTTTTCACCTACTTTCTTTTGCTTACAGTTATTTTTTGTTAATACAGTTTAATTATCATCATTTCTTTTCTTCCTAGTCCCTTTATTCATCAGGGGTCGCCACAGCCGCCAACTTATGCAGCATATTTTTTACACAGCGGATGCCCTTCCAATCACAACCCAACACTGGGATAGACCCATACACTCTCATTCACACATTACAGACAATTTAGCAATTTAGCCCAATTCACTTATAACGCATGTCTTTGGACTGTGGGGGAAACTGGAGCAACCGGAGGAAACCCACACCAACACGGAGAGAACATGCAAACTCCACACAAAAAATGCCAACTGACTCAGCTGGGGCTCAAACCAGCGGCCTTCTTGCTGTGAGACAATTGTGCTACCCACTGCGCCAACGTGACACTCCTAGTTTAATTATCATCGTTTACAATAACATTGCTTTAGGAGATTATCTCCCCATTTATGTGTAGTAAACTGGTGATCTATGAGCCAGGACGGACTGCTGTGCATAGTTTTAGATATATGGCAATAATTATTTTTTAAATGTCAATTGTTTTTTTTTTTAAGAAAGGTTTTGTTGAATAAAAAGCATTTATAGAGCTATATTTAGCTTGTTTTGACATATTATTTAAAATTTGTGTCTAAGAAATAATTATTTATAAATTTTTGGTGCGGCCAGAGATAAATTTTGTAAATCCTTAGTGTTGAGCCTTAAAAAGCCATGTGAAATAAAAACGAGTTGCAATGCGACACCATGAAACCATAACCCATTTGCTTATGCTCATTTAAGTTCATACACACAAAAAAGTGAAATGAATGAGGAGGCATGTGGACATAACGCAAAGTCTAAATCAAGTAATTTTAGCATGTCAATGTTAAATTTATGCATATAAAATATATATTTCCCAAAACAAAATTAAGGCAAGTGAAAATGCCGAGCGGCTAGCAGTGGTGTAAAGTAACAAATTACAAATACTCAAATTACCGCAATTCACTAGTATTTCACAGAAACTGTAATTTACCAAGTAGTTTTAAAAATGTGTACTTCTACTTTCAATTGAGTACTTTTTTATTGAAGTATTGGTACTTTTACTCCACTACTTTCCTTCAACCTGCAGTCACTACTTTTTTCCCCTGTCTATGAGGATTAGAAAAATCAGGCCTGTGATTCCTGTCCAAATCAAATCGTGCATAGAAGGTAAATCGCATCATAACTAACTACCTCAAGACATGGGTGATTTATAACGGTTTGGAAGTGTTAAAAGTGTCCAAGAAGATGTCCAAAATCTTTACACGCATTGACCCAGAGACTGTTTAGATCCAGGTCCCTGATGAGAAGATGACGGATGTTTACTGTATGATGACAGAAATGGCCTTAAACACCCAGCAGGTAAAGACATCAGAACCCAATGTCAGGCCGACATCAATGTCCAACGTCCAACCTAAAATCAACCAAATAACAACGTCTAATGATGTTACCGCTTGAAGTTGTGTGGACATTATTACTATGACGTCTACAAGATGTTGGATTTCGGTTGCCATACCTGACGAATAAATATCAGCATTTGATGTCAATATGACATTGGTTTAAGACAGGGCTATTTAATTGGCGGGCCACATGCGGCCCAGAATCAACCTCCGAGCGGCCCAGCCCGTGGTTCCACCCATAGATAATAAATTAATATATATTATTCATTAATTGTTATTTAATATAATTTAATATATTATAATAATATAAATATAAAGTATTCATTATGTCTATGGTCCTGCCAAAAACGCAAATTCCTACGTTATGTAGCCTGCAACACGCAAACAATGCAGAGCGTTGTGATTGGAAGAGGTGTGCCTGAGCACGGTTCACTTCACGCTTCTTAAACTGAACAGCACATCATCGATGACATAAGCGTGCTCAGGCCCAAATGCAACACGAGTGCAGGCTGTCGATGGAGACGGGAGGGGGGGGACAAGCGTGCTTCAGCCCGGTTCAAGGCAACTGTACATCGTGCGAGTACACCCTCAGATTCTGTTAATTCAGCTCTTTTTGTATGCACCTTTTGCTCTGCATCAGCTTTTAACAGCGTAATACTCACTACACTTGAGTACTTTTGAAAGGGCTATTTTTTACTCATACTTTGAGTAAAATTTACCACAGACACTTTTACTCGCACTACATATTTAGGCAAGTAATAATACTTTTAATAAAGTATGATTTTTCAGTACTCTTTCCACCACTGGTGGCGAGTAATGTTGGAAATCTACTAGCCACAGTGGCTGGTGATCAAAAAAGTTAAGCCCTGGTCACAGGAGAAAATGACATTTATGGTCTTTGGAGAACTTTAATTCAAATTGTGACAAAAGTACAATTTTGTCTGTTTTCATAAACTTACTGACCAACAAAAGCACATTTACACATTAGCATACAATAACACAAAACCATGAATAAAATGATAAAACAAAACACTCAGGTCCTCATTATCAAAACTACATAGGATGTAAAAGAGGACAAATATAACTAAGCAAAATCACAAGGGTGTTGAGACTGATGATTGCATACATGTAAAAAAAAGAAAAGAAAAAAAGAGCGATATTAATGGGAAGGACTGCGTTAACCACAGTGATAGACACCATGTGCCCATTTAGGGTTTAAGGCGGAAGGCCTGTGAAGCAGGACATGCGCATGTACACCTATTTTACAACTTCAATAAGTTCCTGAACAAATGTCCCCTCATTCAGTGTCTGCAGAGTTCTTATCAGTAGCACAGACATCTCTGTACTAATCTAGCTTCCCAGAGCTCCAAGTAAGTGTTCAGTGGCCCAACAGGAGATACCTTTAGTGCATGTGTTCAAGTGTGTGTTACAGCAGTCGTCCTCTGCATTCTGTTGATCCACAGCAGCACAGAAGCTCCTTGCCCTCCACACTGCCTACTTCATAATTATAGTCCCATGTCAGCTCCGTCCCTGCTCGGATTCGCCTGTAAAAACACACAAAGGCCAGAGCAGTGTTTACATGCGGCCTGATAATCATTTTATATTCTCACTAACAGCTCAAACTAAATAAAAAGCCTTCAGTTAAACAACTCAAGCAGGGTCTGAAACAGTAGCTATGTTTCCATCCAAAACTGCTAATTAAATTTATGCGCAAAACTGTAATATTGCAAGACATGCAAATAAAGAAGCGTTTCCATCCGAGTCAGAGTGAACCAAATCATCACTTCCTGGTTATCTGGCGCCAAATATCAACAGTAAAAATGGCATTTACTGCGGTAGGTGAAGCTGCGTGAATCTTTTCCTTATTTAATAAATTACTTGCACCTCACAAGATGATGCCGACACAAAATGAATGCGTGGTGGTGTTTGAAGGTCTGAGAGCACAGTTTTCTTGACAGTTCTGGAGGTAACTCATAATATGATACCACTAATACTGAAATGGTTAAGGCGTTTTAGAATGACCAAAACTAAATTTCAGATCCGCTTGTTAAGTGTGACATCACGCAAAGCGGCTTCGGGGTCCAAGCGCTCTATCAAACTGCATGGGGAGACTCATGAAATGGTAATAATAAACGTTTACAAAGCGCTGTAATACTTTTGAAAATATGATCGCATTATATATGTCAATGCCTAATATCCGATGACCAGAAAGTGATTCATTTTTTTATAAATTGTTACAATTTCGGTATTTGTGATGCAGCAAGCCCAGATATTGTTGTGTACACTATGACTTTATATAAAATTCACTTTAATGTGTGACATGAATAAAAAGTGATCATAAACTAATATTTTCTCAATTCAAATGAGTGACGGCTTGGACCCGGAAACAGTACTCCATACATCAACACGTCACCAACAAGCGGATGTGCTCAGCCTGCTGGTTTGTCCATTCACACACATTATCATTACATGATCTCTTACAACAAAACCACATGACTTGTTTTAATGCGCATACTGGAATTTGTGTGGTAAAAGTGTTTCCATCATAGTTTAATAAAATGTTTATCCTACTCAGTTATAAGCATACATTTTTATGTGCATTTTCAAAATGTATGCGCATCTTGGCGTTTACGTCAACCGTTTTTTTATGCGCATATCCAAAATGCACATAGAAACAGGTGGATGGAAACACAGCTATTCTGAGCTTGTTCCTATACCACTTCCAGAGGTAGTTGAAAATGCATTAGAATTGGATTGTGTTAATAGTGTAGATGCTATGTATTTAAATGTATTCAAACAGTCACAAACACCACCTACTCTCTGCATACTGGCCCAGGATTTTTTCAGGTATCATCAAATCAAATGTAATTTTAAAACCTTTTCAAAGGTCCAGTGAAATGATAATAAATGTTTTTAGATGTTATTAACTGTATGACAGTCTTAAAGATATTTATAAGCTAGTGTGCTACAAACCAGTGGCAAAAGTCTCATTTAGACAATATAAACCTAATATAAACATCCAATGTTTGCAGTTTGTCACTTCCACATTAAATGGATCCTGTTTTTTTCATGTCACCTCATACTTCTGTTTCTCATCAAATCTTGACCAATCAAATGCTCTCTAGTATCTCACATGCCCTGCCCCTTTCAAGACACTTCTCATTTGATGTGCTTGAGCTCAACCACCCTCACTGGCAGAGCCGTGATAAAACAAAATGCTATTGGCTATTTTTAAAAAAGGGAGGGGTTACTCTAGGTCCCATCCTGCCTTCATGTTTCAGCTGAGATTGTCAAACATTAAATGAAAAAAAAAATGCACATCTCAAAGCACTTCACGCAACCTTTAATGCTATTTTAAGAAGGTTAAGTGCTGTACAGACAGTTTAATAATGCTCAAATATGAATTTGAACGTATCTACTTTGCAAATTTACAAATGGATAAATGTTATGAGCGCAAGTGTTTTAAATAAAACTTTTTGCAATTTTGCAAAACTATAAATAATTAATACTATAACATTTTGTTATGCATACATTTAGTTTACTTAAGGGTCTGCTTGTTTTGACACATTATTTTAAATATGTGGCTAAAAAAATAACTAATTAGAATTAGTTTTTTGATGGGGCAAGTAAAAAAACCCTTAGAATTAAGCCCTTTATAAGTCTAAAATTTAACTCTTGGTGGTCTTAAAAAGGTCTTAAAAAATCTTAAATTTGACTTGACGAAACCTGCAGAAACCCTGATCTAAAAGCTGAAGATTATGTTTAACAAAAATAGCATTTTTATTCACTAAGTAATTGACAATGACAAAGGTAACATACCGTAACTGTGAATATAGTCCTATAATATTGGCTGATAAAAAAAAAAACTGATGTCATGCTCACTTGCTAGCAAAGAAGGCCACCCAGGGAAAGCGCAGGTCGTGAGTGTCCACAAACACATTCTGGACAAACAGATTGGGGCTGCAGCTATGCTGTGAGACAAAGACAAAAGAGAAGAGATGTAAACACTGTAGTTGTAAAAAATAAAATAAAAAAAATCTGTTACAGAATCCTTTGTATACCAATGAATGAAATGCAAACATATTAAATGCAAGTTATTCAGGGACTCACGTTGAGGTATCGTCCGAGGTTGCCCTCTAGTTTGGCATCAATAATGTAGCAGGATTCCTCCCCATCAAAGAACAGGCGGGTGTTTTTAGGGCCATTGTCTACACCACCTCCCCCATGCCCCTGAGACGGGCCTGACCCACCGCCTCCTGCACCCCCTCCCCCTGATTTCACCATCATACTGTGGGACTTCAAAGCAATGCCCCGTGTGGACTTCACTGCCACCTGCCTCTTCACCACAGCTGACAGAAAGACACACAGAGAGAAAATGTCCAATAAGCTGCATTCTCCAGAAAATAAAGCTCTTTTCACAGTTGCAGTTTGATTCTCACACAGGAGATTTACTGCTCATTAACAAAACCAGCTTTACTGACAAACACACATGACAATAGTCTTCAATTTTTGGTGCAGCCTTACTCAAAATTGCATTATTGACATTTTAAAATGTGACTTTCACATAAACGCAACATTTTTTTCTGTCTTTAATGCAGTTTAGGCCCAGCGCAAAGCAGTTGCATTAGTGTTTGTATCACATTTAAAAATTTCATTCAGAATTTAATGTAAAATAGGTTACCTGTAGACCTAAAACAATGAAGCATTAACAAAAAAGCTATTTAGTTCCATTCATTCCAATAGAAATAATTGATATTTATTTGTACTCAGATTGAAAGAAAGATTGATAAATATAAACAATTACAGCCCCATTAACCTTTTACATGCTTAATATGTATGGAGTTACTTGCATTATACAAGCAACTTTGAAATGTAGGTGGTTGCAAGTTTAAGGTGACATATTCTTGCAAATACAGCAATAACTGTTTAGTAACTATAGTTGTAAGATTTTCTGACCTTATTGTGCCCATTTAAGCTTTCACAACCGGTTGCTGTAGCACAACCAAAATGATTAACATCTCATTCATTATAAAGGCATAAAATATAAAGCATTAAATTTAATTCTGTTCGTGCAGCACCAATAAAACATGCAGATTCAGTCAGTTGACAGAAAAGTGGAAGTCCCCAGACGACTGAAGCAATTTCCCCTTTTCCTCCACTTACCCTGAGTCTTCTTCTCTCTCTCCTTATTGTCATCTGATCCTGAGCTGATAGTTTGCACATCGTCACTGTCGGAGAGAGTCATCACATCCTGAAACAAAAACAGATTATAATAGAAGTGAGTAAAGGGGGTAAAAACTGCATCAGAAAGAGAAACAGAGAAACAAAAAAGATGTCATGCAAAAAATAAAACAGGAAGCAGGATGAAAGGAAAAGCACATTCACCTTCTTTTCGGACTTTATTCCTCCCTCCACCTTGACGCTCTGATTGGCAGAAGTGGAGGACTGGTTAGTGAGCCAAGATGCCACTTTGCTCTTGCCAGTCTCTTCTGGCATGTGGGGCGGCTTTCTGTCCTCGCCTGCAGAAACACTCAGTCCATCCTTGCTGTCTTGACTCTCTACAGCAAAGGAGGAGAAAAACAAAATGATGAAGTTACTTACTTTCAGTGTAAGCAGCATTTTTTTAATTTTTTTAAAAATATTATAAATAATTAGATTATAATTAATAATTATAATTAATTAGAATATAATTATTCTAACACAAAATACCATCATTACATTTCAACACAAAAAAACAGACGTTGAATCATTTTCAAGTCCATGATTTGATTAGAAATAATAATAATAATAATAATAATAATAAGTAAATACAAATGTCTATCTATCTATCTATCTGTCTATCTATCTGTCTGTCTATCTGTCTGTCTATCTGTCTACCTATCTGTCTACCTATCTGTCTGTCTGTCTACCTATCTGTCTGTCTGTCTGTCTGTTTATCTATCTATCTAACGGTCTATCTATCTGTCTGTCTATCTGTCTGTCTGTCTATCTATCTATCCAACGGTCTATCTATCTGTCTGTCTGTCTGTCTTTCTATCTATCTATCCAACGGTCTATCTATCTGTCTGTCTATCTATCTATCTATCTATCTATCTATCTATCTATCTGTCTGTCTGTCTGTCTGTCTGTCTGTCTGTCTGTCTGTCTGTCTGTCTGTCTATCTATCTCTGTCTGTCTGTCTGTCTGTCTGTCTATCTATCTCTGTCTGTCTGTCTGTCTGTCTGTGTGTGTGTGTGTGTGTGTCTGTCTGACTGTCTGTCTGTCTGTCTGTCTGTCTATCTATCTATCATGTAATTGTATTCAGAATATTCAGTCCTATAACGCATATTTTAATAATTATATTAAAAACCGTTATTGTTATAGGTTAAGGGAATTTACCACTAAAATAAAATACACTGTATTTAAGAGACATAATATTTCCATAATATATATTAAACAATGTTACATAATATGTTATCATTTATTTTAGTAATGATAATTTCTGTATTATTAATAAATGTTGTTTGTTGTTATTATAATTAATAACTGTTTAAGTAATTTCCCCACTAAATAAAAAGTATTGTGTATGACACATGAATACATTAATTCTATTTACTACTTTTTTTTAATTAACAATTGTTCAAAGCATATTTGAACACAAATATAAAAATTTATGAACATAATATTGCCTAGTGTTAATAAGTATTACAAAACTGTCATGTAAGCCATACACACTATGTCTTGACAGGTTTCGAGAATTTTCTACACAACCCTAACTCACATAACACTGACACAATACTTTCTCAAGCCTGCCCTCCAGTGGATGACTTGTCTTAGTGTTATAATCTCTCTTGATTAAAACATCTTAATGCTCCCTCACCTTCCTTCAATCCCTTGGCCTGTCTGCGAGTGGTGTAGCTCCTCCACACCGAGCTGGTGGTGTAATATGTGTCTTTCACAAAAGTGTCATCTGAGCTGTCGCTATCGTCCTCGTTGGAGTCGTCATCTTTTTCATCATCGCTCTCTTCAGAGGAATCATCTTGGCCTAATAAGTGGATCATAAAAAAATATTATATACATGATAAAATGATAAGCTTCACCCGCTAGTTATCTATTACAACACAACGAATGTGTAACTAAATAAAAAGAAAAAAAGAAAAATATTTTTTTGTTTAAAATTGTATGAAACTACATTAAAACAAGAAAAGTGAACTGTAATTAAAAATATAAAAACCACATGCATCACAAAAATATAAGTAAATATTTAGCATACTTTAAATGCAAACGCCATAACATATACAAGGATTTTGGATCAGGTTTATGGCTAGTGTGACAAAAAGTTTCTTCACAGTAGGATTTGTAAGCAGAATGTGGTCACCAAGGAAAGATTAGATGTTTCCGCTTTTACACAGCCATTAGTACATCAATCAGATGTGTGCGTAGGTCTCTCACTTTTGCCAGTTGTGCTGCTGTTACGCTCCTCCATCTTGTTGGATTTACCGTGTCGGGAGGAAGCAGGTAGTTTAACTCTGCTCATGTCCACACCGCTGCCTTCGCTGTCCGAGCAGTGGGCTTCGCTCTCGTAACCTTCCTTAAAGTTCTCCACGCTCTCAATGTGGTCTAGATTGGCAAAATACTCATCGCCCATTTCCAAACCTTCCTTATCGGCAAAGTCATCTGTCAGGATCTTTCCTGAGAAAGAAATCAATATATATATATATTTTAAAAAAGAGGGAGATCTTATACAAGACTAACACTGGAGTCATTCTCTTATTATTGAACTGAAATGCAAGTTGGGGTGTGTAATACTTTTTAAAAAACTGCAGTATTGTTTAGCATTTTTCTCAGGCTCGATTCAGTAATTTCACTTATATGGCAAATTTTCATCACTTTAAACCTGAAATAACTGATCATGAATATAAGAGGCTAAAAAATGTCATAGTAGAAAAAACATTTCTGATGGCACTTTTTGTGACAGGTTTTGCAGCTGAACTCTTCAATTTAAAAAAGAAGAAAAAACAGACAATAACGCATCTAAAATTGAACTCAATACTCTAAAATTGAGAAAAATTTTAGATGCGAGCACGAGAAATTAAAACGATCCAACTAACGTTACTTAAAAAGCAGACAACTGTTACAGCAGAATCCGCAAGCCCCCATTCCACTGCCATGGAGATGAAATGAAACGTGTGAACTCCATCTCTACTCTGTGTGTCCATGTGTGTGGACCTTTGACCTGCTTGCGCAAGGTAACGTTTCATTCTCTCTATCGATTCTTGTTGATCCACACACAATAATATTTACAGCAGTTTATTTTCTATAAATGCTTTTGCTGTTCTGTGTATGTATTTGAGTTTTGTTTGATGCATTCAAAATAAGTGTTTTCTTTGAGCAGGTCAAATTAAAGGTACAGTTTATGTATCTGACTGCTTGTATTAAAGGGACAAAATTGTATTTCAAATAAAATTTAAATACATTCAACCATACATTTTAATACAAGAATTCTTGTGCTGTGAAGCAAAATCTAAAAATGTGTATGGAAACCATCATCAATGCACCATGAATATCATAAAATCAATATGAAGAATGTAACAATCTAAATGTAAAGGTTTTAAAGGTTTTATATATCTATATATAAGATTTTATATATAATTTAACTACATTTAAAATACTGTAGTCATTGTCTTAATTTGTCCTGACAACTTTATTGGAAAAAATGGTTTTAATAAAACAGTAGCATAGTGTAGTGTAGTTTGTGATCATGCTTGGTCTTTCTTTGGTGCTGTTAAAACCACCAAATCAAACCTGCAACTCTTTTATAAAATTATAGTAAATTGCATTTTAAAATGACTATTTATTATTCAAAAAAAAATTTTTTTAAATAAAAAAAATTCGTAGTTTTGATCAGATAAATCGCAATTAGATTTTTTTTTTTACCAATTCGTGCAGCCCTACCTAACAATATCATAAACAAGGAATGCAATTTTACATTACAGTCATTCTAACTGCACTGAAAGAGGACACAATGTGAATGGTTTGAATCCTCAAGATGCAGTTTTTGTTGTTTTTTTGCAGAATGAGCAACAATGTTAAGTCACACATCATTTTAAATATATATAAAAAAAACATGATTTTATTATATTATGCTATTATCGTATACATTGTACACTCCTAAGTCTAAGGCTTTTTCTTAGTGTTTTACCTGCATAGATGCAAACAAAGGAGCCCTTGGCGATGTCATCAAGACACCGAATCCCCCATCCTTTATTCTGGGTCTTAAAGAGCTGCAGTCTGACCTGCAAACCGTGCTGAACCAGACGATTAGTGCACATCTGCATATTACAGCGACACCGCTTATTACATTCATAGATCCTGAGAATGTAAGAGAGAGAATGAAAGAGGAGGAAAAGAGAAGTATGACGTTAATTTGAACTCAACATGTGTATGACACTAATGAGTTGGTTATAATCACACACCCTGTAGGAAGACATTCCTCCAGTCTCTTGTAATGGTATCCAGCGTTGGGGTTGATCTGCCCACCTGGAGTACATCCTGTAGCCTGTAGAGTCAGCTGATGACACGAGCACTTGGATCTAAAAACAAGCAAAGGTACACAATAAAGGAAGTCAAGTCTTAGAAATAATTAAATTGTATCTGTATTTCCCAGATAAGTCTCAAATGAGTAGCTAAAAAAGTCACAAGGTGTAGCAAAACTCATCTTCATCCTTAACACCTTAAATGTGTTATCACTCACTCTTCTCTAAAATTTTTGAAAACCATTCTCATTTAATTTTTTTTTTCAGTACAAAGACGACTGGTGTAGAAAAAGTGTGTGAGAGTTGGCTACTGACTAAATTTCGAACTGAAATAAAATATTGTACTTGCATTTAGTAACATGATTTGTTTGTTTGTTTTACTTCTCTTATGACAGCTGATCAATTATACTAACTTGTCCCTGCAGCCATCGGTGCAGTCACAGCCCACCAGGAAGTCTGCACTGGTGTTAATATATACTCCATCTTCTGGGATCCTCTCTTTGCTGTAGGCCACGCTGGGTGGTGGCGTGTTGTCAATCTCATTTACACAGGACAGGGGAATGTCTTCACGGCCACTCGTGATGTCTCTTATGAAGTAGAAGGGCCTCTGGGGTTGGAATCGGCGGTCCACCAGCACATAGGGGTCTAGACAGAACATCTCCAAGAAGATGAAGTCACACTGAGTCTGGAAAAGGTAGCGCTGAATCTCGGTCATATTCCTTAGACTCAAGCCACACGGGGACTTGTAGATGACGTGGAATGACATCTGAAAGAGAAATAGATAGTTTACTCAAATTAGATTTTGCATTAACATGAATTATGAACGATGAAGGAGATATCTGAATCAACCGCTGGGAAAAACCTATTGGTTGATTACTAGTTTCTAGTGGTGAACATCAGAAAATTGTAACAAAACTTCATTGGCGAGAAGATCAATAGGAATGCATGAAGCACAGATAACACAAAGGTCACTTTTAAATTAAGCAGCAACTTTAACCTGGACATTTTGATCATATTGTATTTTTATTATTATTTAAAACTTCACTGTAGCTTTTATTAGGGGTGGGAATAAGAAAAATATATGCATTTTGATTCTCTCTCTAAAGATACTGAATCAATTCTCAGTTCTGAATCTATTCTGTATTGAAATTTGATTAGTGGGAGTGTGCATGAGCAAGAAACAGAAAAATCTGTATGTATGCTGCTGAATTCACTTCATTTGAACAGAGATCGATAAACTTGAATTAATTATTGATTATATTTGAATTCCTGTTGTGCCACAAAGCAAAACCTCTAGTTTCCATGAACATGATGCAGCTCTGCACTTCTCCAGTGTGCAACCAACATTATATTCACCAAAAGAAAGACACGTTTTTTCTTCTAGGGGAGACGATTTTCTTTTAGTTGGGCTGGAATATTTAAATTTTATTTGTAAGGTCAATATATTTTACAGGATTAATAACTTTGTCCTCAACTGTATCTATATATATTCTGAACATTATAAATGCGCTATAACAAATATAAAGGCAGGTTTATACTTCTGGGTCGAGTGATCGGTGTGACCAACGGTGACTGCCTTGTGCATAACCGTGCATTTATACTTCTGCGTGCTGTTTGTGTTGCTCTGCAATAACACCTCCGAAAGGCTAGCTGGCAGTAGGTTATGTTCCTTTATGTCGAGTTTCTTTGTGGATGTTTTGTTTTTTTTGGATGTTTTGGACGCGGGAACTGGCGGACATGCAACAATTTTAATCATAAGGTAAACACAAAACAAAAGTTTCCATCTGGAGCTCCTTCACGAGATTTGACACTTGTAAACACTCGCACCCTCTGGCTCGCGGCTCATAGCACATAGCCCACGCTCATCACAACTACCCAAGCCAACCAATCACAAAGCTTGCACTACGTGTTATTGTGATGTGTAGTTACATTTTTTGAGAGGTGTGCGTCAGCGTCAGCCAAGGCGAGGGCTATGCGACTGTACGCAGGCTGTGCCGGAGCATACGTGTGCGCTTGATGCAGAAGTGTAAATCAGCCTTAAGGCTCTCCTAAAGTACAGTTGATTCTTTGTAAATGCTGTTTGTAATATGGCATTTTAATGTTACGTTAAGAGCTTGTTCGTCCTGAATAATACTTTAATAAAATAAATCATTTTTAAGATGGCAGCACTGTCATACAGAGATTCCAATCATTAAACAAAAGCATATAGAAACTCTAATAAGAAATTATTAAGTAAATAATAAACAATTAATTAAGTTGTAAATATGTAAATAGTTTTACAGCAGAAGAAATAGGGAATATGAGGTAAAGAATTGTTTTGGAATCAGATTGTGACTCCTAGAATCAGAATCTAATCTTGAACTACACCTTTCATCTTACAAACCTTGCGGTTAAGGCGTCTGCGACCAGTCATGCGGCGAAATTCATAGAGCAATGGTGTGAGGAGTGGATTGCGACCTCGGTGCAGGTTTGGACGGGTGGGTCTGATGCGCTTTAGACATTCTGGAGAGCAGTTGTGTGTAAGGTAGAAGAGTCGGTCATTTGGGGCCTGGTATGAGGGCTCCTGGGGAATGCGCTCATTTGTGTAGGTCGAAACAGCTGTCTGCACAGTTTGAGGGGCTGGTGTGATTGGTGTCAATGTGTGCACGGGTCCAGACTGCAGAAGGAAGAGCCTGCAAGTAGTGAAACAAGGTGTTGGTACGCTTCAAAGACTGTAAAAATGAATTACATCTCTCTACTTTCTTCCACTGTATAAAATGTATAATTAAAATGTCTAAGCCTGGCTGTTATCATCTATTCAGTTTGTATCAAAATCCCACTCAATCTTCAGCAGAGCCATTTACAAGCTAACAACCAAGTCAGCAGCAAATGTCTAAATATATAAGACAACAAATACTTAAGACAACACACAACTGAACATAAATCAGAATGACAAAATGACAAAAACCATAATTAGGAAAATGGTGGGGATTATGAACTGTACAGCAAAATATAATGCCATATACAGAAGTTGGACAATGAAACTGAAACACTAGTCAATTTAGTTTAGTAGGTTTCATGGCTAAATGGAATCCCCTAGGTCCAATACTTGTGGTAAATGGGTGTGTCACTGCTGAGGACTACCGAACCATTCTGGAGGACCATGTGCACCCAAACATTGTCTCCTGAAGGCAGTGCAGTGTATCAGGATGATAATGCACCAATGCACACAAAAAGACTGGTGACAGAGTGACTTAATGAACACGACAGTGAAGTTAAACATCTCCCATGGCCTGCAGTCACCAGATCTAAATATTAATTAGCCACTTTGGAGTGTTTTGGAGGTGTAAGTCAGGAAATGTTTTCCTCCACCAGCATTACATAGTAACCTGACCACTATTCTGCAAGAATGGCTCAAATCCCTCTGGCAACTGTGTTCCCAAGACGAACTGATGCTGTATTGGCTGCAAAAGGAGGCACTACACCATACTAATGAAGTCTCGTGGTGTCAGATGTTTCAGTTTCACTGTGCTACCCCTGTATAGCAACATATTTCAAAATCTGAGTTTATATATGAATATGACAGGATGGCTGTGCATAAACAGTGAGATGACCAAGAAAAATCCCCAGGAACTCCTTTAAAACCAGAAAAGATATCTATATATAAAACAGGTATTATATGTGAGAGAGAGAGAAAGATGACAAAATTGTTTGTGGCTCAATGACCATGTGAAAAGGTGCAATAAACTGTTCATTTATCATTCTAAGTAGCTAAGTAGCTTATTCATTTAGAAACAAATTAACCATCTTTATGTTTCTTTAAACACTAAATATTGGCACTCTGAATTTGTAGACAATTAAACAAGAAACAAAACAACCAAATATTGCACTGAGATGCACAGATGTTCTGTTCAATAATAAAAATAGAAAGTATTGAATTGAAAATTTTGTCACTAACCTGGATGTATTGGTCTGAAGAGCATTGATTAGTGGTTTAGGCTGCAGGTCAGAGGGCATGCCCTGACGAGGCTGCAGTACGAGTTGACCAGTGCTCTTCTTAGCCATTTGACTCTTAAAACTAGGACTCCTGAAATGGAGAAAAAGGAGATAAACATGTTTTAGAACTTGATCTGGATAAATAAATGTAGCATTATGAAAGAACAGATAAAGCACCCACTCTGTGCGGGTCGGTTGTGGGGGTCCGGCAGGCTGGGGGGCTACAGGACGAGTAGGAGTGCCTGGAGTGGCGGCACCACTACCAGTAGCTGCAGCAGCGGCAGCAGCAGCACTATTGTCGCTGGTGTACTGCACTACAGGGCCCTTTGTCCTCAGTGCTCCTACAAACACAATCAGTTTTAGTGAATGCAAACTTAAAATTAGTGCAGAGAAGAGATGGGAACAACTTTCGATCATTTTAATTTTATTATTACATATTCATAAACAATATGGAATTAAAAGGCTGCCAATCGTGCTATGTGAAAGACAAAAAAAAAGTGATCAGTTACCCATATTAGGCCGCTGTCTTTGTTGACCAGCCATTTTCTTTTCTTGACTGTTAGCAGTGTTCATTTTCAGATTAAACATGGGTTCTAGTCGTGTAGAGCCACGATAAATCCATTCACTTCGCTTATCATCCTAAATCATAATTCACATCAAACAATATTATTATTAAACAATACCGCTATTATGCACATGGACATGATATTTTCATTTTAAAATCATCAACTCTAACATTTCTACTGGATGTCAAACTAACCAAGAAGAGCATTTTCACAAGGCTGCCATCCACTTCTTCCACACGGCTCTTCCACCATGTTCCCTCCCATTCGGTTTTTATAATTTGCCCTGGCTTCAGCAGCACCATGGGTCTGTTAGGATACGATGTGATATACTCCTCAATGAAATCTCTGCAGGACGCATCCTCAATATCCTCCCAGGTCTTTTTCACTGAATACAGGTAAACAGGAGGAGACTGAGCCATTATAATTACTCTTTTAGTGGAATTAAAACGATTTTATTTTCAAAATCATTAATGTAAATGTATTATTTGTAACATTGTCTTTTGATAAAAATGGAATCACAATTAGCATTACAAAAGGTGTTTGACATCACATACTAAAACAGAAAATGCATTAAACGAAAAAGAACAGAAGAAAAAGTTCTTACGTGGTCTGCAGATAGGGTAGAGCTCAGGCAAGCCCACATACGAGGCATAACCATCATCAAAAAAGATCAGGAACCTGCAAAATACACCAAGTCAGCAATGCAATGCATTTAAATCAACAAACCCAAGGTCCTGTGTTAACCTTACCTCATACGGTTCTTGCTGTTGGGCATCTCAGCGACTACGCCTGCATACAGCCAGACTTGATTACCATCCTTGTACCTGGCAACAACACGGGCTCCAACAAACAGTCTCTCCAGTGTTGGGTGGTACTCAAAGGCCACATGATTCCCAGAGAGAAGACTCTTCCCCTTATTCTCAAACCTGACTTTGTACTTAAGATTGTTGCCTGTTTAAATAAGATACCAAAATAACAAATATTTTGTCATCTAAAGCACTTACAGCAGGCCATTGATTTCACTAAATGCTTTTAAAAAGAGTATAAATAATTTAGAAACTGAAACACAGGTTTGTTGGTGTTTTGAATAGTTAATGTCAATGTGTAAATCATGTTAACTGTTAATTGTTTGTTTTCTGCTAGACCCAAGTGATATGTATTGCCTAATCTTGGCTCTTGTGAAAGAGATTTTTAATCTCAATGTGTTTTTCCTGGTAAAATAAAGGTTATAATAATGATAATAAGGCCATGTAATTGAGAGAACAGTTGAACAGATTTTAAACTGCATGCACTTACCCACTTGCTTGATGGCAACAAGTGTTCCACGATGCCACGTCTTGGTTCGTTTTTTACCCAATAGTGTCATGTTTATCTTGATACTGTCCTGTTTTATATTAGGGTTTGGTTGAGTGGGCGTGTTTCTTGGGGCTGAGGACATAAACACTGCTGGAACAGCTAGAGGACCTTGTCCGGCAGGGCCCCCTGTTTTAACTGGTGTAGTGACCCCTGATTGGGCCGTTCTGTTGACAGTCTGAGCCAGGTTCTGCACCTGCTGAGATGTTCTTTGAAGCGCAGCTGAAGCCTCCTTAAACTTCAAATGAAATCCAGACACAACACACAAATAGGAAACATTAATTAAACACCTTAACAATTAGGATTGGCCAATAAAACAACAGGCATTGTAATATAAATTCTCAATAAAACAATAAAAGACTTTTGATTCTATTTAATAGATTGTTTATGCAGTATGCTAACAACAACAAATGGCACACAGCTCAGTTCTTCACATTAATTCAACTTAATCATATGGATTTCAATCAAAGTTACTAAATTCTGCAGTAAATGAGTCAGTTGATACAAAGGCATTCTCTTACCGCTGGGTCCTTGGCTTGAGTTAAACCCTTCTTGGGAGGAACCACTGTGGAGAAAAACACAACGTTACGGTAAAATCTTTACATCTATAAAATGACATAATATACAACCTCTAACTTACAACATCCCACAGCAATGACATCGTCGTCATCATCATCATCGATCTCGATGACCTCAGAGGGGTTTGCCTTGTCTCCTCCCTCATCATCTGAGCTGCTTTCACGATACACTAAACCCATGTTACTGTACACTTCCTTCACCAGAGCTTCACACTGAACCACAGACCTTAAAGCAAGCAAGCAAACAAACAAAGAGATTGAACGTCTTCCAAAACCTGGATTTCACTCAAATCAAAACCTACAGCAACTAATGGGAAATCTGCACTTGCTGAACTGAGGCTGTGCTTTTGATCAGCATATCAGTTTCTTCTTAGAAGTTCTTACCACATGATGAAAGAATTTTTATACTACATGATTATTCTACATTAAATCAGTCAATGTAACAGCATGATATAACATTGTCTTAACTAAATCACATAACGTTCACTTTCTTAAAAACCTGCAAAAAACTAAACCAAACAAACAAAAAAAAAGCATCTATATCTTTAATCTAAACAAAACAAGGCATCTTTATCTTTCATTTCTTAGCCAGTGTTGACATCTATCTTTAGAAACTACAAACATTTGCAGAAGTCGATTTTTCCAGTGTTGATTGTTAAAAAATTCCACCATTAAGCACACGAAAAGTATCAGATATATAGTAATAGAATTAATGGTGTACTCCAGTGTGCTATATTTTCATTGTTTCTGTTTGTATGTAATTTCTGCATGCATGCATACACACATGACTATTGCATTCATGCCTCGTGTCTGTCACAGCATATAATGCATGAAAGAGCAACATAACACTAATGTTAAAATGTAATAGTTGCAAATAGCTTCCAGGATATTTCTGGCACATTGTACATTTGTGTATTATTGATGTTCATTTTGACTATCAAAAAAAACTGAACATAAATAAAAGTTAGTTTAGTTTAAATCAAATAAACTCTTTAAACTTACTCTGAGGCATTGGAGCAAAGAGCATCGATGTCAGCAACCTCCTTCTCACGCTGCTCAACCCAGTTCTGCAGCTGCTCCAGATCAGCTTTCCTCTTCTGCACGGCCTCGCTGCCGTCCACCTGCTCCTCGATCCACTTGCGCAGCTCATCCAAAGACACTCCTAACTCCTCCTCCAACTCTGGTTCCAGCTCCAGTTCTGGTTCCAGCTCCATCTCCATCCCTGAGTTTAAACATGCATCCACTTCCATGCACTTGAAAAAAATAAAATAAAAACATGTTAGTAAACACAGTCACAGAATAAACCATGATGCAACATGACGTTTCCATTAAGTGTGGAGCAAGCAAGCACATCAGTCTAGAGGAATTTCAGCACATTTCTCCTCAGCATCTGTGCTTTGACTCAGTGATGATGTTCTGTGTATAAACAACTCATTGGATGCACTTCCACCCCAATTCTATTGTATGGTCCAATTATAATCAAAAATTTTGTCATTCTTTTCATGCTCTTTACTTTTTTCTGGTTCACAATCAGATTAATGTGTTTTCCACCAGCAAATTTTGTATCAGTTTGGTCAAAAAATATTAAATGCTTTGTTAAATGAAGAAGATTTACAGAAAGAAATACTAAACTGTGGCAACACTGTACATTAAAAGTTTGATCTGTTAAGATTACCTACGTTATTACTCTTATTTAATGAATCTGAGGCAACCTGATATAATAAGGTATAAATATTTTAATTAATGCTATGAAAGTTTCTTACACATCTAATTAAATGAATACATATTTTCAAGTGAATATGGTCACATCTAGGCTGAGTTAAAGGCATGGTTCACCCAAAAAAGTTATTTTTTTTTACTACTTACTCTCAATTTGTTCCAAAGTTTTATGCATTTAATGTTTCTGTTGAGCACAAAAGATGTTTTGAAACATGTTGGAAACTGGTAACCATTCATAGTAGGAAAAACAAATACTATGCAAGTGAACGGCTGCCGGTTTCTAACATTCTACAAAATATCTTCTTATGCGTTCAAAAAGAAAGAAACGGATTTGGATCAAGCAAAAGGGTGAGTAAATGATGACAGAATTTTCATTTTTGAGTAAACTACAGGTTGCACCATATCTGCTGAACCTTCAAAGTACTGATACAATGTCAGACTAAATTCTGCCTGCTCTGGCCCACTTCATTTCCTAGTATTAAAGTATAAAAGTCATAAATTGGGATAACATTTTAGCCACCTCTGAGCACTACTGAAAAGAATATGCCACAGCAGAAGCACTTATTTTCCATTTTGCACTGTAAATTATGCCAAGATTGCACCACAAACGATGAACCAAAGCATGTAGTGCCATTGCAGTCTTTTAACAGACAATCAGAAGTAGCATTTACACAGCAATTCTTCAATGTGTATTTGGATACAAGGCGATGAGGTGGGTCAGATAATATAGTCTTGTTTTTGACATTGCATTATGCTGTCTTCACACTGAATTTCCAAAAGCAAAACAGCCTTTTAAATGGATAGTTCACCCAAAAAGTAAAAATGCCTCATCATTTACTCACAATTTAAGTTTGGTTAAGCTTATGAATTTCTTCTGTTGAACACAAACAAGATATTATGAAGAATGTTGGGGAAAAAACAGCCACTGACTTCCATTGTACAAACAAACAAACTAATAAACAAAAAAATACGATGGAGGTCATTGGCTGCTTTTTCCCCAGACATTCTTCAGTATATTTTCCTTTTTTGTTTAACAGAAGAAAGAAACTCAAACATGTTTGGAACAAGTGCAGTTAAAGTTAGAGTGAACGATGATGACAGAATGTAAATGTTTGAGTAAACAATCCCTTGAAGTTAGCGGTGTAAATAGGACTTCAGCATCAGATTTACATGTTCCCCATTGCTGTAAATAAAATACAGAACTGTACCAATTATAGTGTTGTTAACAAACGTCACATAACTTCATCAAAATACCTGATCGATAAACCATTAAATTATCCTGTTGGAATGTAAACACGACCAGTTCGCTGATGTAGAAAGCAACATGTTACTAACTCTCCTTCGACTGGGATACGTGCAATATTTAAATTACCTGAAAATGCCTCGTTCGAGTAAAAACACTTGATCAGCCATACAAGTCGAGACCCCTGATGTTAAACGCGCGCAACTCGCGGATGAGAGGGCAAACACAGTGTCCTTTCTAGCAAAGAACAAAATGCAAATAAAATATGTACGATGGTACGTCGGTATAAAGTTTTCTGTAAAACACCAACACATGAGGGTGAAGAAAAAGACTCGGAGTCAAGTGAGCTTTATTGAATAGTGCTGATGCTAGCCGAGTTAGCTTACCTCAACTAACGTGCCTGCGCCTCCAGCCCTTTGTGATTTTTCTCCTTTCTGCCGTGCCTCAAATGACTGGTAAACAAACGGTAGTGCGTTTAAAGTTTTCTCCTATATTCGTGACATTTCAGAAATGTGGTTGTTTTTAATATTTTGATAATTCACTGGTCATAGAACGTCATGCACACCAAAATCACAATGAATGTTTTTTGGGTGATGATCAGGATCACGAGCTGGCCAATCGGCATTCGCGTGGTGAATGAGTGGCAGTTCCAGTGAGCAATCGCGTGTGAGCAAAAACCGGTAGCACCGCCTACCGTTGCGGGTAGTGGTTTACATGACTACAACGCATTACACTATCTATCAAGTTTGATAGTGTTGTCAAAAATAAAGTCAAAACAGAAAGTCCAAAAACTCGACTTAATAACTTTCAGGAAATCGCTTACATGTAACAATAAAAATAGATCTTATTTAAAAAAAATAAAAGGTAAATAAAAGATAAAATTGGTTTCAAAGTCAATAAATTATATTCAAAATGCAGTGATATTAACCTTTAATTCATGATATAGAAAATGTAAAACATTTTTTTGCCTCATTTTGTTATATACAACTTCATATGTTAGTGGATTTAAAAATACACACTTGTGAAATCCACAATGATTTATTTATAGCAGTGTTTGTATAACAAACCAATCATAAAAAAAGCAAATTAAATAGAATACAAAGTTTGTTAGTTTAATTAGTTAATGTTGTCAAATAAATCCACACAATGGTCAGAGAGGGGGAAAATGACAGTACACTGTCACCTCACTTTGTAATTAATGACTTCAAGTTCCTCACCACGACAACCAACAAACAGTATTAATAAATAGTGATTTTTCCCTCAGACAAAGATATATGCAGGCCTATAGTCAGTACTTCCATAACAACTCTAACCAATGGATGTGTTATTCTTGAAACAACAGACAAATTGAAGTGTTAAAAAAATAACCTACAGGAATCCTGCAGGATTTAAATTTTTTTTTCTGCTGGTATCCAGTAGGAATTATGAATTTCTACAGGACAAATTGACAATATGTGCAGACAATTCCTACAGGTTTTAGAATCATGCAGTACTTTTTACAGGAATCCTGAAGGATTTATTTTTTCCCCTGCAGGATAGCTGCTGTCCTGCAGGAATTATAAAATCCTGTGGGACACATTGACAATATGTGCAGGAATTCCTTCCAGGTTTTACAATGGATCTAAGCAAGTGACAAATACTGCAGGATTTTATAATTCACGCAGGACCTGCAGGAGTTATTTGCTGTAATTGGAATGAAAGAAAGAAATTCTGTCACTTGGTGTTATTTTAATTCATGAAACTGTTGGTAGCAATACAATATGAGTTCTAACAAATAAACATACAACAACCAAACAAAAAATTACATAAATAAATAAATAAATAAATAATAGTATACTTATAAATAGATTATAGGCAATTATAAAACTGTTGGTAGCAATACAATATGAGTTCAAACAAATAAACAATACAACAAATAAAATACATAAATAAATAAATAAATAATAGTATACTTATAAATAGATTATAGGCAATTATAAAACTGTTGGTAGCAATACAATATGAGTTCTAACAAATAAACAATACAACAAAATAAATAAATAAATAAATAAATAAATAAATAAATAAATAAATAAATAAATAAATAAAAGTATACTTATGAATAGATTTTAGGCAATTATAAAACTGTTGGTAGCAATACAATATAAGTTCAAACAAATAAACAATACAACAAATAAAATACATAAATAAATAAATAAATAATAGTATACTTATAAATAGATTATAGGCAATTATAAAACTGTTGGTAGCAATACAATATGAGTTCTAACAAATAAACAATACAACAAAATAAATAAATAAATAAATAAATAAATAAATAAATAAATAAATAAATGTATACTTATGAATAGATTTTAGGCAATTATAAAAATAAATTAGTACTCTAAACCATTACAATTATGCATTTATGCAAACAAACAGGCTGTACACTTTTACGTTTTATTTCTATACTTTTTTATTTAATTTATTAAAATGTCAATTCAGCTATCTATTTTAATCCAACTCCCATCTGTTTGGCTGGATGCCTTTTTGTGGCAGCTGAAACTGGTGCCTCTTCGTTTAAGTACACTTTGTACTCCATTTTTATCCTTTAAAAAGAAGCAGGTTAGGGTTATTGTTAGTGTGATTGGCAAACATAATGTGTTTTCTGCAATGTTAGAGTAAATTTAATTAGTAAATTATTATAAACATTTATTAAGCATTTTAAAAGAAAGATATAAATGCAAAATTTGAATTAGATAATACATTGCTGTCAAAAATGTATAGGTCTATATTATACACGTAAAATATAATTACAATATTTTAAGTTATTATAATGACTACTACTAATATATGTGTGTGTTTTATTTGGCAAAATGGATTTGAGTAGACACATTAAAACAAACATTCTTTATAAACAGACTTTTTTCTTTAAGAAAATAAATTCTTTGTTCGTGGAATACATGTGTTTTAATAAATCTCTGCTTTACAGGTTCATACAGTCATGCTGCGTCCCAATTCGCATACTATCCGTCCTAAATAGTATTTGAAAGTAGAATTAGTATGTCCCAAATCGTAGTATGTTGAAAACAGTATGCCAAAGGTTCCCGTATGGTTTACTATTTCCGGTAAAAACTCGAAGTGTACAAGTGTACATATTATAACCGCTGATATTGCCCACTATGCATTGCGCTTAGGACATAAATTTGATTTAAAACTACAAACGCGGGTGAAATGAGTAAATAAACTACAAACATGATGGATGCGCGAGACCAACCATCAAGTAGAGAGGCTTCAGTAAAGATGTTTGTATGACTGTTATTTAATATCTAGCCCACTGGAACATGTTTTAATCGCCTTTTCAGTGTTATATTTCATCTGCAACAACAATACTGAACTTATATAAAGATGTGTTTGGACATTAACGTCTGAATGCAGAATTATCCAAACACCTGAGGAGATTTCTCTGCATGAAAGACTCGTGAATGGGAGATTAACCTGCTGCTGCTGCTTCTCCAATAAGGTAGGGAATTAAATATGAAAGAAATGTGGATAATGTGTGGATGATTGACAGGGCTCGTAACGAAGCAACACAACGATTTGTTAACGAGGAAGTAGTATGTCCCAAAAGCTGGCATACTCTTCTGTTACACACTCAAACGTGTGTACTTTTCCTTCACAAAAAAGTACATACTTTTAGGGTGTAGTAAAAGTATGCGAATTGGGACGCAGCAATAGTCTTTCACTCTTAAAAAGACGCTCGTTTTCGCCACCTACTGGCGTAACAATGTAGTTTACATTATAAACTCCGGTAAAATGAATCATTCTGACAAAAGATTCGATTCATTGAGATGACTCGCTTCACGTCGCTGATTCGAATGCACGTCAGTCAACTTTCACCAACCGTCTTCTGAAGGTAAAGTACTTTCCCTAAGTTATTTTATCGTTAAAGTGCTATAATTACTGATATGTTTTAACGTTAAATCAGTAAATTGCTTTGTAACACCAAAAAAAAAATGCTTGTTTTCTTTTAAAGTCGAGATCACATTAACAATACTAGTACATTGCTAACGTAATATAACGTACCCAGGCCTACTACCGCCGGCGCCTATTATATCAAAACTTTTTTTTTTTTAAATTTATCGTTGTTAACAGAAACAGTGTTTTGTATTTTCACTGCTTATAATTGATGCTAATGTTGTTTTTTTGTTACCTCAGAAATAATTTTGATCGCCGGCAGCAAACTACCCTCTGGCAGGTTGACATTAAGGTAAAATTGTTGTCATGGTTACAGTCAGCTGAAGCTACCAGATAAACGAATGATATATATTTGTGTGTGTGTGTGTGTTTGTCTGTCTGTCTGTCTGTCCGTATTTCTATCTTTAAAAATGGGCAAAACATGGGTCCTATTGGATTGAGGAGGAGCCAACGACCTATGACATTGTTCCTAAAAAGAACCTACAGAAAAAGAACTTTGAACTTGGGGATGTTGTGGATGTTGCCTATAAGGATTAAAGTTCACCAGCCACAGTTATAGACCGTTTCTAAGGTATTTGTAAAGGTTACAAAAATCTGTGTTTTTGAAACTAATGACGACAGCATAAGTCAATGATTTATTTAAATTATTTAGCCTGACATGTTTACTGTTCCAAAATATTTTAAATCTTTCCTAAAATAAAATATATTGTGTTCAAGTTCTTGTTTTTTTACTCAGATATTTAAAAATAACTTATTTTAGAGCAGTAATCACAATATCGTGATATTTTTATCCAAGGTTAACATACCACCAGAAACTTATACCAGCCCATGCCTAATCATGATTGAAGATATGCATTTTTAACTTGAGTATTTATTTCTCTTTAGAGAACAAAGAAAATCTCAGGAGGAGGATGTTGACACAGTACAGAAGAAATTTCCAGATGTACCAATAAAATATATCAGGGCAGCACTCGGAAAAATTAAATGATGAGCACAAGTTACGAGTAAGGTAATAATTTGCGCATGCACGCACACACACACACACACACACACGTATGGACCCTTTTCACGTTTGCGTGTTTCTCAGCAGCAGAAATCATCATAGTTGAGTAAACTCAGAGCACAGTAAATGGGAGAGTAGCCTACAACAATTTTTTTTTTACAATTCTATTTGCTGAAATAATAAAAGAAAAACTCCAGGATGGTGTTATCAAGACTTTCAGAAAAAGGAAAATAAAATAGTGTGAGCCTGATAACGGCAGCCAGAAGAGGGAATAATGTCAGATCTACTGTCCTGTCCCCATAGACACTTCATTAAATACTCCTCGCATAAGCGATCATTCGTTTTTTGTAATTTGACGCAAAGATTATATTACACATAAATACTTATAAATGTACATACATAAAAAAAAATATATACTTTTTTTTTTTTTTTTTAAGATTTTTTTTCTACTTTTTTTAAGATGCTAATGACTATTTAACACATCATAACAGTCTTGTGAAAAGGGTCCATTGGTTGTTTATGGGGATTCATAGCTGTAATGGTTTTTATACAGTACAGACTGCATTCTGCCCTACACCAACTATACCACTTACAGGAAACTTTCTTTACTTTTTTTTTTTTTAGGAAAATGGAGTAAATGCAGCCTGCTGTGAATTGGATTCTGCTTAGGTTTACTTTTTTTATTTTTACAATTTTAATAAATAATTTGTGAAAATACATTGTTTCGGTGCGAAATTTCTCTAACTTCTTCATATCTATCCAGCACAATAATCCTGCTGGAACTGTATATTTTAATAGACCGTGTTTCTTTCATTATGTTTCAAAATGAGCTGAAAATCCTGTGGGAAATCTGCATAATATTCCTGCAGGATTCCTGCTGGTTTTTTTGTAAGGGACCCAAGAATTTAACTTCTTATTAGTTACTCATCCTCATGTTTGCCAAACCCTTGAGATTTCTTGAACAAAAACTAAGATGTTTTAGATGAAATCTGAATGATCTCCCTCATCCTCCATATAGCGATGGTCCTGATGCGCTCAAAGTCCAGAAAAATACAACAACAAATCCTCAAAACAGACCACATGCCTTCAGGGGTTCAATCTGGATGTTACCAAGCCACGAGAAAAAATTTGTGCAACACAAAAAACTAAATTAATGACTTTAATTCAACAGTTTCTTCTCCTCAGTGTCAGTATAGTGTGTGTATATTGGTTGAACTAAACCTTTAATTGTAAATGTTGCAAGACCCGACTGCAAGGACCTGACAGCCAGATTACTGTGAAAACAGGAAAACAAAAAAAGACTGGAAATCATTTCTGATCCTCTTCATATTTGTTTACTGAAGATCAATAAATCATTTTTAACACTGTCAGGCAGTCTGTTTCAACATTCAACAAACTCTTATTCATACTTTCACATACTAATCAACAAAGACTTATTTATTCAGATCATAGACAGACCCAAATCACACGACTGCTGTTCTGTCAGAAATCCTAAAATATCAGTGCAGCACAAACACATAACCAATATTTTAGAACCAGGTATTCTTTCATTTTTATGTCAAGGGACCTTCTTAGGGTTCATTCACTTTATTTTTCAAGGTCCAAATAAAAGTATAAATGTACTGAAACCAGGTTGCGTTTTTTCAGTTCTAAACTATTTAATTCATTTATTATATTGAGCAGAATAACTAAGCTACCTTTATAAATAACTATATCATGAAATATAAATGCAGTCACTGGCCACTTTATTAGGTACACCTTACTAGTACTGGGTTGGACCCCTTTTGCCTTCAGAACTGCCTTAATCCTTCGTGGCATAGATTCAACAAGGTACTGGAAATATTCCTCAAAGATTTTGGTCCATTTTGACATGATAGCATCACGCAGTTGCTGCAGATTTGTCGGCTGCACATCCATCATGTGAATCTCCTGTTCCACCACATCCCAAAGGTGCTCTATTGTATTGAGTTCTGGTGACTGTGGAGGCCATTTCAGTACAGTAAACTCATTGTCATGTTCAAGAAACCAGTCTGGGATGATTCAGGCTTTATGACATGGTGCGTTATCCTGCTGGAAGTAGCCATCAGACGATGGGTACACTGTGGTCATAAAGGGATGGACATGGTCAGCAACAATACTCAGGTAGGCTGTGGCGTTGGACATGATGCTTAGTTGGTACTAATGGGTGCAAAGTGTGCCAAGAAAATATCCCCTACACTATTACACCACCACCAGCAGCCTGAACTATTATAATTAGTTTTTTTTTCAGGGTTTTTGCCTTTAATTGACAGGACAGTAGAGATTATAGACAGGAAAGCATGGGGAACAGAGAGAGGGGAAGGATCGGCATAGGACCACGAGGCGGGCCGCCGCGAGCACTGGAGTGCATGTGTAGACGCATTAACCACTACACCACTGGCGCTGACCCAGCTTGAAGTATTGATACAAGGCAGGATGGATCCATGTATTCATGTTGTTGATGCCAAATTCTGACCTTACCATCTGAATGTCGCAGTAGAAATCAAGACTCATCAAACCAGGCAACGTTTTTCTAATTGTCAATTGTCCAATTTTGGTGAGCCTGTGCAAATTGTAGCCTCAGTTTCCTGTTGTTAGCTGACAGGAGTGGCACCCGGTGTGGTCTTCAGCTGCTGTAGCCCATGCGCCTCAAGGTTGGACAAGTTGTGTGTTCAGAGATGCTCTTCTGCATACCTCCGTTGTTGAGTTACTGTTGCCTTTCTATCAGCTCGAACCAGTCTGGCCATTCTCCTCTGACCTCTGGCACCAACAAGGCATTTGGATATTTTCTCTTTTTTTTTTAGACCATTCTCTGTAAATCCTAGAGATGGTTGTGCGTGAAAATCCCAGTAGATCAGCAGTTTATGAAATAGTCAGACCAGCTCATCTAACACCAACAATGCCACGTTCAAAGTCCCTTAAATTACCTTTCTTCTTCATGCTGATGCTCAGTTTGAACTGCAGCAGATCGTCTTGACCATGTCTACATGCCTAAATGCATTGTGTTGCTGCCATGAGATTGGCTGATTAGAAATTTGTGTTAACAAGCAGTTGGACAGGTGTACCTAATAAAGTGGCTGATGAGTGTATATCTTTACTGTAAAATAAAATGACTCATTCTATAAAATACCACCCACCCCTACTCTAAACATTTTCCTTAAAGGAAGAGTTCACCCAAAAATGAAAAATTGCTGTGGATTTAATCACCCATAGGCAATCCAAGAAGTAATTTTTTTTATTGAAGTAAAGTTGGTTTTATATTTGCACATTCAGACTTTTGGGTTTAATAAAAGTAGAATTTAAAAAGGCTAATACAGAAATAATCAAGAAGTAATGTTACAGTATGAGCACAAAGTATATTGTATTTGTAACTTTAACTTGGCATTTTAAAATGGCTAATAAACACGACTATCTCTATGGAAGGTTGTGGCATCCTCATTCATGTGATGAACCTTCTACAAATGAGCAGCTCCCATCAGAACATGAATAAAAATATAAATAATCTCATTTGAATGCATAATGTGTGTGATATGTGCCATTACAGATGTGGTTGGCTGCAATGCAGCTGTTGATTTTTAACAAATCCACAACGTATGACACAGTCCCTATATTGTTTCCCATGCTATATTGAATATACAATAGAAATTGCATGACTTAGACGACATTAGCCCTGTTTAATTGACTGTGCACAATGGTGTCCTTTCTCAGTCATTGGTTGCTAATATGAATTCCCTGTTCAAAAATATCAAAGAATATTTTTGTGAAATTTGATTAAGAAGTTGAAAATCTGAATGTGCGAACTTTACCCCAATCCTCTTTTTCATTTAGAAGACTTCTAGCTGTGGCGGTGTTCATATGTCATTAAAGAAACAATCGTT
This sequence comes from Danio aesculapii, assembly GCF_903798145.1. Taxonomy (NCBI): domain Eukaryota; kingdom Metazoa; phylum Chordata; class Actinopteri; order Cypriniformes; family Danionidae; genus Danio; species Danio aesculapii. Next base: position 33,925,890 of record NC_079450.1, on the reverse strand, counting down.
CTGTGCAAGAAACCGAACATCATAATTAACGTTACTAATATTACCGATAATCCACAGCCTCTGCAATCTGCAGTGTGAGCTTGTTGTGGCATAATAACATACACAAACTCACAAATGTGCTGATGCCGTCCGTTTACAATGAAGAGTGAAGACCAGTGTTTTGTTCAATTATTTGTGTATGTTGAATTTTCAGAACTCAGATATTTGTTAAGCACCATTTTTTTGTGGCAAGACGCAAAGCTGCAGAATTTCATGAATGTGCTCAAAACCATTTGATGAGCTTGTGAATTAAAGTAATAATTATAAAATAATAATAATAATAATAATAATAATCAGTTTCTTGCACAGACCAGTTATTTTGATTATTATTATTTTCATTATTATAACCTCAATGTATTGTCAGAAGCCGTATTAACTAAAAACTGACAATACCTAATGTGCTACTAAATAAAATCAATACTGAATCAAGATGTAAATAGAGAGGTCTAAGCATGGCATCAAATACCTTTTAGACCAGGGGTGCCCAAACTCGGTCCTGGAGGGCCGGTGTCCTGCAGAGTTTAGCTCCAACTTGCCTCAACACACCTGCTGGGACATTTCTAGTATATCTAGTAAAGCTGCGGTCACACTTGACTTTTCCTCCCATAGACTTCCATTCATACGCACGCGAATGCGTCAGACCTAAAACGCAAGGTCACGCGTCAAGTTTCGCAGGTTGCTGCGGTGCAAAGTTCAAGTTTGGTGAACTCTGACCTGCGAAATCGCATCACTTGACTGCGTGAGACCAATCGAGGATCAAAACATGACCTCTCTGGACAGAAATTTAAAACATGGAGCGATCGCTCGCTTTTTAATGTTTAAACATCTTGTTTAATCCCGCCCCTTTTTGCAGCGCCATACGATAGAATTTCGCACACACAAAGCCCAGTGTGACCGCAGCTTAAGAGCTTGATTAGCTGGCCCAGGTGTGTCTGATTGGGGTTGGAACAAAACTATGTAGGACACCGGCCCTCCAGGACAGAGTGTGTGCATGCCTGTTTTAGAGGAAAATGGAAATAGAAGGGAAACAGACTTTGGCATGGGAAAGTTTTGCCAAACATTAATAAACACTTACAACACAGCTACAATATACACATTATTGCTGGGCTTGGGGGTTAACATTTTGAAATCCAAGAGACAGTACCTGGACAGTGTTCGACATCAAAGCTCGATCGTTTCTCCTACGCTGTTTTTGAGCTTCAGATCTCTTTCCTTTACGAGGCATTCTTTAAAACAATTAAAATATGAAACACAACAATTAGTTGACAGATGTATCTGTTAAACTCACTTATCTGACTACACTAAACACAGGATCCTAAGACATTTTAAAACCAGGTAAAGATTACAATTTTTTGAAGGAAACAATTTATTTAAGGTTTTATTGTAAGCCCGCTTCAAATTAAGTGGTGCAAGAATTTTGAGAAATATTCAAAAAACATTTTTTTTGGAATTAAAAAGAATTTTAACAAAAATGTTATGGTCATTTTTGTACTTCAAAGAAATGTTGAAGGGTGACACGGTGGCGCATTAGGTAGTGCTGTTGCCTCACAGCAAGAAGGTTGCTGGTTCAAGCCTCGGCTGGGTCAGTTGGCGCTTCTGTGGGGAGTTTGCATGTTCTCACTGCGTTCGCGTGGGTTTCCCCCACAGTCTAAAGACATGCGGTACAGATGAATTGGGTAGGCTAAATTGTCTGTAGTGTATGAGTGTGAGTGAGTGTGATTACAGCTGGAAGGGCATCCGCTCCGTAAAACATGCTGGATAGATTGGCAGTTCATTACCCCTGAATAATAAAGGGACTAAGCCAAAAAGAAAAAATGAATGAATGAGAAACGTTTAAATAAAATGTTAAAGCTTTGTAATGTTACATCATAAACTCATTGCTTGAATGTTTTGCATCACATTTTTAATGTCTGATACCGGATGGCTTGAAAATTCATGTTATGCTTGTGGCTGCATCCACAAATAAAGGAGCATGATGTTAACAAAAAGTGCTAATAGTTTTATGTATATTTGATGCTTAAATAACATGATGATGATGTGCAATAGTGTAGTTGTGTACCATTTTAAACACATTTTTTCACCCCTTAGGAGGCAGATGTAAAGGGTAAGGAAAGTGGTACAACATATAGTTGGGACTGTTTATTTGTGAAACTTTAAAAAAATAAATCAACTTTAATGTACAAAATAAAATTTATTTAAAAATCTTTAATTTGGCACAGAAAAACTAACTTAACCAACAAAAGGGAACTTTCATACCACACTGAACGATGTTTGTTCTCGTTTTGAACTCAACTTTGTTGAATTTCAGAAAAGAAAAATGAATAGTAATTTTAAATTTTGTACTAATAATGAGAGTTGTACTTCTGCTCTGGTCCTAGACCTTTTCAAGGCCTCAAAGAGCAAATTAACTCTTTAACTTCCCCACCAAGAAAAAAATGTTTGGATTGCATTTCTTAACTCCCAATGTCACTAGTTAACACACTCATTGCATTTTTTTACACATCCCATCATTTCTAAAATATCAGCCTCTACCAAATGGTTGATATGTCAGTTTATGGTCAAAGTACCAGAATTAATACATATACTAGGGAAAATCTGAAATTATGAAGTGTAAGACCAGTTTATTTTAAAAGAATATTCAAAATAAAACACTTTTGAATACTAAATCTTTTATTTTTTGTAATAAAATATTTCAAATTCTCATTTAACATGTTTTCTTGTTTTTTTTTTTTTTTAATAAAACGAAAATAAAGTGAATTAGTGCAACAGAATTATGTTTGTTTATTTTATTTTTTTTGCAAATCAACAATACTGTGTGTTGCTCAATCTTTAATTTGGCTTTAACAGTCATTACTTAAAACAGTCAAAACATGGTCAACCGTTTGGTAGAAGGGCAGTCAAAGGGTTTTCATAACCTGAAAAAAAAACTGATTAAATGTAATGTAAAGAAGAGGCTTCACTCTGAAAAATCATCAAAAAATACTAAAATATTCCTACCAACAAAGACTTGTTAATCCAATTCAATTCAGCAGGACATCCTCAATTTAAGGTAACATGCACGTACTTTGAAAGGTCCCCTGATGTATGAACCTCTAAGCCTGAAAAGATGATACTTGTAAACTCAAGAATAAAAATGTATAAATACTCTGTAAACATAGCGAAAGTCTGGACATTGCTTTAATTATCATTATTTTTTAAATGTAATTTCATGTCTTACATTTTATTTAGTCCGTTAAGTTAATTGATTGGTTAATTATTTGAAGATCAGTCAGCATCTTTCTCACCACCAAGAACAGCGCAGTGGTGGCCAGGCAGGGGTCCTTATTTCCCAAGTCAATGGTCCTGACTGTACATCGGTCGAATAGGATCTGCATTAACAGCATATGATATGATACAGTTAGTTCTCAATGACCCAAAACCAGCAGATTACTAGAAAACTAGAGTCCCTTGTTCTTCTTTTATGCTAATACGGAAAATAGGCATGCGCAGTCCGCGACCTCCTACAATTACAGAATAAGAGTTTTTTTTTTTAAAGGCCCGTTGCCTTACGAGACATTTAATAACCTGTAAATTCTGAAGCGTCAGCTTGTTTTTACTTAACTAAAATGTTACTTAACTTTACCTTACTAAAAAACAGCCTGCATGATATGAATGAAACAATGAATTCAGATCTCCTATGCTTAGGAAAACTCTATTATCATCATAACGTTATGTCAACAAGAAAAACTTTCTATCATCATACTTATTCACTCGTCACAAAGCTGTTTAAGTTTCTTTCTACTGCTGAGCACATTTTTTTTTTTTTTGCAGAAAACCTGTAACTACTGACTTTCATAGTATTTGTTTTTGCTACTATGTAATCAATAGTTACATATTGCTAAACTTTTTCACAACATCTTATTTTGTTTTAACAGAAAAAAAGAAACTCAAACATTTAATGTCGCTCGAGGGTAAGTAAATAGTGAGTAAACTGTCATTTATGGCTGAACCATGACATTAATGTCCACGAATCGGTTCTTTCAAACGGTTCATTTCATTAAATTCGGTTCTTTAACATGATCAGGTTGTGTCCTTATGAATGTTTAAAATCCTTACACAATTTGTTTTTTAATTGTATTGCAATTGTATTTTGTAATTTTAATCATACGCAAACACGTCCATCTGTATGGGAAAATAGGTTTATTACTGAAATTTGAGAGTTAATTCGCTGAATTACTATGAACCGATTCAATCGACTGATTAAAATGATTCGACTCAATCAAACAATTCTTGAAGATTTGGACACATCATCAGCAGCAGCGGCGGCCAATTTTTCATAACTAAAGTGGAGGCTTGCTCCGTTGTCATATAAACATACGTTAATGCCATATTTCCCGTATAAATCACTTAACTTCCTCTTCCGGAGTGATTGGTTTGTCACACTCTGGAAGTTACCCGTATGGCATAAGTAAAACTCATTTTCGCCACGGTCAGAAGCAACAGGTGTGTATTAAAGATAAGTGCGCCATAGTTTCACAACCCCGGTTGTTCGTAAAGCAATTTAACACAAGCAAACAAAGCACAATCGTTCAGCTTTCTTTTCTCCATTTCGCTTGGAGTAGCAGGTTTTGTATGTGTGCGCCGGGGAAGATTTTTTCAGAGGTGACGCAAATGCTGTGCGCCGTCCTGGTCGCTCCAGGAGTAGACGAGAACATTTGGCCAGGTAAACAAAAGTTACACATTTGGACAGAGCGCAACATGTCACACATTCGGCGTTTTAATTTAAGCATAAATATACAGGTGCACTTAAATTTAGCATTATCATCGTTTGAACGGTCTGGTGTGTTATTTTATTGAGCGCAGACGCTGCAGACTGCGAATTATGCTAATCTAGCTGTCAGGCTACTGTACAGTTGAGCAAGTACTACTAACACACGTTTCATTATGGCAAACAGCAGATTGACAGTTTATAGTTAATGCTTAACTACATGCTGTAAGAAAATAGATGGTCATTCTGTAGTGCAAAATACACTGATTATACTTTGTCTTGCTAGCCTTTGAAAACACACTGCCAAGTTTATATAGCGTTCTGTAGATAAAGTTGTACGTTTTACACATTGGGTAGCAGGTAAGCCAACTTACTGCGTAAATATAACATTTCTTATTCATATTATCTTAATTATTTGCAATTAACGTTCTGTGATTGTTTCTCTTATTAAAAAAATACTGGCTTCCTTGATTGTCCCAAAAACCTGATGCAATATCAATGCACACTCCCAAGAGCTTCCTCAGTTCTGTGAAACATGCTTATACAGTGCTTAAAATAACGCAGACATTGAGAGCTATTTGATTCTGTAATGTGAATGTGTCGTGCTAAGAATTTTTTTTTTTTTAAACTATGAAATATATGATTGTATAAATGAATTATAATATAGCATAGCCAGATGCATATAGTTTATATAGTCTCAGATACTTTAAAATCAAACTATCATAATATAATACACTGGTCTTTTATTTTTTAATGGTCAATTTCAATTCATGATTTTTTTCAAGCAAATGGGACAATGCAGATTTCCCTTTTACATTTTCTTAAAATGGGTTAAAATACACAAACCTTTTTTTATTGGCTTTTTAAAATATGTATTTTTTTACATTTTTGTTTTATTTGGTTAATAGGCATTGTCATGCTTGTATGCCAAAAAAATATATAGTATTTTTCAGAACAGCTAGTCGCAATCACATATTTGGAGCTAGAAAGGCCACTTCCAAATTCATAGCTAGTCAGCTTATGCATCTCTATCGTTTTATTTACCTCCTCTGTCAACGTGAATTGCAGAGCTCATTCAAGCATATCCTCATTACCAGTGTTGGGGGTAACGCATTACAAGAGTTACATAATAAGAATACTTTTCAAGTGTAATGTTACTTTTAAGTAATGAGTAAAGTAACTCATTGCTTTAAAAAAATAAGTAAGAATATTTGAGTTACTTTTTTGAAAATGTAACAAAAGTTACTTTTGAGATTAATTAATACGCTTAAAAAAATAATTGCTGAATTAAAATTTGTGTAATCATGTTGAATCACACTCAATAGGAGAATGAGCTCCCTGTGGGAACAGACAGAAACCAAGATAGCAGAGCTTTATATTTCTGTGATGGAAGTATTGTCATTATTTTGAATGGAAGAAAAAGGGGATTGTAGTCTCAATGGACAGTGATTTTACTGAACTAATAAGACAAAAATAACAAAAGTAGCAAACACATTGCTTTCAACTTTAATCTCTATAAACGGCATGTGTAGCTTCAGTTCTCAGAAGGTAACATTGTTCTTTTTTTTTTATTCATTTGTTTTTAAAGGTAAGTTAAGGTGTAGGTTATACAGTGTGTCGTTAAATGCTGAGCTCCTCTATTTAAAAAAGAAAAATGCCCTGCAAGTTCTGAAAGAGATCAAGCCTCAGGCAGATATGTAAAAGTAACTCAAAAGTAATGCATTACTTTCCATAAAAAGTAACTAAGTAATGCAACTAGTTACTTTTTTGGGGAGTAACTTCATATTGTAATGTATTACTTTACAAAGTAACGTTCCCCAACACTGCTTATTACTACGGTCATATGTTTTCTTAACTTTTGTCACTGAGGGGGAAACACATTTACAAATTCTCCTAAACATGTAGGTGCTTGCTAACAGTATATCATTGCAAATGTATTTCGAGTTTTAGCAGAAAATGAACTTTCTGTATCACATTTCAGCCTACTTTATTACATGTAGACAAGTGCAAGCACAGATAATAAGTGGCTTCAGTTTTTTTGCTAATTACAAAATTTGCACAGCCCATTTTACAGTTTATTTATTATTTTTTGAACAAACTAATACTAACCTATACTATTGCAATGTCTTTTAATGCAGGTATTTGTCATCCATGTGGGAATGGGGGACATGAAGACCCCAGATTTCGATGATCTGCTTGCAGCATTTGATATTCCAGACATTGATGCCAAAGAAGCAATTCAGTCTGACACTCATGGCAATCATAATGAACACATTAGTGTAGTTGGAAAGGAGAGAAGTGGAAGTCCTTCCTTAAGACCTTCAGGAAGTCCTGATCCTCCTCACAATGACCCTTCCGTGGTCAGTGTGATTGTAAAAAACAGCGTCCATTCGGATGACAAAGCCGAAGGCAATGTAACTGTGGAGTTTTCTAGTGCAGATGAATCACAAAAGTCTCCCCAGAAAGGTCCCAGTAAAGATAGCTCAGTGCCTTCAGATCCATTCATCTATAATGGGCTCAAAAGCGTCTCAGGTGGGTCTAAAGAATCCTCTCCACCACCTGATCTAGCACTGGGGCAGCCTAATGGCCCACTTTGGTCTCTTTCTGCCTCTAGAGCTACTAGTCATGATGACAAACAGGGTGACGCTTCTACTAATCACCCTGCTAGCACTTTTAAGTCTTTACCCCTGACTGATCACCCCAGCGTATCTTCACATTTAAATAGTCCAATCTTTTCTTCCAAAGTTGATTCTGAGGAAGCACAAGCAATAAATGGCACTTTAAGGGCAGGAGTTCGTCGGCACCTGTCTGAAGATGAAGAATCTGAACCAGACCTTGGCAGTCCTGCTCTTGTCATACAGGAGAGCCCCAATTCTCAGCTGTGCCCTGCTCCCAAGGTCCCACGCATACAGCGGTGCCCTTCAAGTGTGTTTCAACCGCCTTCTCCCTCATCACCTTCCTTACCTGTCAGTAACACCCAAATGGAGGAACCCTCTGTCCAGCATCCAAAACTACACCGCGGCACCAACCCAACATCTCTGACCTCCACAAATAATCTACCAGTTGAAGAAAAAGATCTGGAGCATATAATCGAGGAGAGAGATTCTCCTGAGAGCCCTGAGCCAGAAATCCCTCAATCTCGTACATCTCTTCCTTCAAATCCACTAGGAGCCATTGATTCAAAACAGTGGATAACAAGAGAAGAAGCCCCTCAAGATCAAGTTATGGACATGAGCGTGCAGGAGAAGGTGGATGATGGAGCTGAGGCAACAGAAGGGAAATCTGCTGAGCCTACTTTGCTAGAGTCGGCCTCTGATGGCATCCCCAGCTCGGCTTCTTCAAAGCCTCTTAAAATGAGAATCAAGACTGTCAAGACACCAGTTGCAAGCATTAAACGCACTGTATCTAAGGCTGCTCCTAAAGGTGGAGCCTCTAAGGGTTCTGGTGCCTCTAAAGTTCAAACAGTAGCCCGTAAGTCAGTGCAGAAGATTCCGAGATCTGCTGCTTCTCCTCAACTGCTACCTCAGAGTACAAAGGTTGCAATGTTGCCCGTGTCCACCCTTCAGGATGCCAGCACGGCTATGTTGTTTGCAGCCAGCAGGGCACAGAATCAAATACCCACTGCTCTTTCCGCCACTGCAGTCAACATCACCCGAGCATCAAACCTCCCCTCCATCTCTTCCTCATCCATTCCTGGAGTTAACGTTCGCTCTGCTCCAGGCCAGAAAACAAACACTGGAACAGCCAAACCAGCCTCAATTGTGAACAGTCCAGGAGCTGTGATCTCACGCAGCCAGTCTAGCCTTGTTGAGGCTTTCAACAAAATCCTGAACAGTAAGAATCCACTGCCAAGTTACCAGCCAGACCTCTCCTCTCTGCCACCCCCAGAATGGGGTCTTCGATTGCCCTCTACGGGATACCGTTGTCTCGAGTGCGGGGATGCGTTTGCTCTAGAGCGCAGCTTGGCGAGACACTACGATCGGCGCTCTATGAGGATTGAGGTGACCTGTAACCACTGCTCCAAACGGCTGGCTTTCTTCAATAAATGCAGCCTGCTGCTCCATGCACGAGAACATAAGGAGAAGGGGCTGGTCATGCAGTGTTCTCATCTCGTTATGAGTCCTGTCAGTGTGGAGCAGATGATTGGCCAGCAGGATACTGTGCCTATAGGTTTGTTTTTATCTTCAATTGTCTATCAAAAGTCTGAGATATTTCTAGATTTCATGAAACAACTAGACATGTGATTACGTCAGGGGTTTATAAACCTGTTTCTGGAGGGTTGGTGTTTTGCAAAGTTTAGCTACGTCAATCCTTGAATTGATTCAAATCTTGAATGAAACCCGCTTCATTCACACGTCAAATTCACTTCACAATAAATGCAGATTCGCATCATGGGTAGGGCTACTGTCTGCCCGGTGACTCTAGCTTCATTGCTGAATGGCTAACATGGATTTTATTGAGAGAATAGCTATGTTTATGTGCTTTAGGAAGGCTGATTAACAGCGTTGATTCGTTTGGAGCCGTGTGACTCCACTAGATCCATTCTGATGTGCACCCAGCTCTATGAGTTCAAAAACTCCTCCAGAAGCTATACATAGATGATGGAAGTTTTCAGCGGTGCTGCCGAGCCCAGTTTGATGAACTGTCCGCAAGAGGATTTTTCCTCCGGACATCAACAACAGGCACTACGTCATAATCACGCCCCTACAAGTGCAAGCTCTTGATTGGTTAACTTCGCCTTATTTGCGCGTATCGCACCGCAGGATGTCTAATATTTCAATTGTGTAGAGATATATAGAGATTTTCTCTTTGTGTCTGAACAAAACATGACATTTGTAAAACATTCCAGGAGTAATAACAGTGATGAAACCCATAGCTACATGTAACAGTAGAAAGTATGCCCATGATAATCAGCACAGAGATCAACCAGTCACTGTCTCTGTCCACAGGGAATCTGTGCACTGCAAAACAAAGCATTCAAGCATTGATGTGGAATAAGTCTGCTGGGGCATGTTCGTTCTTGTTCTCACACTTTTCAAAGAACGGTCTCTGGGCTCAGTGCTGGCTAATGCATTAGGGAGTTGCACTATTAGGCCTACAATGCATTCGATGATTGGCCACAGTTATTTAGAATAATGCATTTAATTAACCAATTTAATTAATCAATCATTTGAGAATGATTATTTTACATTGATATGCAATAATGCTGACTGTATTTCTGTTTATTACAGGTGTGCTCTCTCCAGCAGTTTCTGCTCTGTCTGCCATTAAAGAAAGTGGTGTCAATTTGTCACAATCGTCTGATCACAGGTAACACCACACTGTCAGGTTATGGTTATTTCAAGTGTGTATTAATAAGAAAGAAAGGACTAATTAGGCATTTAATGGAAATGAGTGGAGACATTGAGTGTCTGAGGGATTAATATGCAGTCTGATATGTCTGTTTGCTTAATTTTTGCAGCTGTCAAGAGTGTTGGAGCACATTCAAAGGGAAGCAAGAATTAGTAGCACACTTCCAAGAAGTGGAGCCTGGTTGCACTGACACGGTCAGTGAGTGAGTGTATGGGTGCCTGGACAATATTTTTGTCCTGCTTGTTACAAAAATGTATTGCATGCTTCAGCAAATGTATGCTTTTTTTAAATACATATTTATTAGTTATTATTATTTAATATTAATAGAAAGAATACCAATTACAATATCATTGTTATACATTCTTAAATTTAGAGAAATAGCCCATCGAAACATTTTAGCTAGCTGGAAACCTCAGGCCATTCAAAATGTATATGTGACCCTGAGCCACAAAACCTTTTGTTGCACAGATATATTTTTGCCAAAACAATCATTAGACTATTAAGTAAATATTGTTCTATGAAGACTTTTTGTAAATTTCCTATTGTAAATATATCATAACTGTGTTTTTTTTTATTAGTAATGTGTATTTATTATAGACTACTTTTAAGGTGGTTTTGTCAGTCTTTTCTTTTTTTCAGTTTTGTATTTTATTAACCCTCTGATTCAAGATTTTTAAATAGCTCTATCTATTAATGTTGTCTTCTCCTAAGCCATACATCAATGCATCTTTTTATTCAGCTTTCATGTGATGTTTAAATAAATTGACACTTACTGGTTTTGTGGCCCAGGTTACGTTATATTTTTTCCATCTAAGTATATTAGCTTCTACAAGCGTATGACCAAACTGTTAAACATTCAGTGATATGAGAAATAATAAATGGAATGTACAGTCGAAGTCAGAACTATTAGCCCCCCTGTTTATTTTCCCCCCCAATTTCTGATTAACGGAGAGATTTTTTAAACACAGTTTTAAACATAATAGTTTTAATAACTCATTTCTAATAACCGATTTATTTTATCTTTGCCATGATGTCAGTAAATATTTTACTAGATATTTTACAAAAAATTGTCTTTTTTCAAACATTTTGAAAGTATATTTTTTGCTTCGGCTGTCTTACATGCTAAACAAGAAAAATTAGATTTAACTTTAAAATTTATATAAATTATATATTTGTAGTATACTTTGCATATTATAAATTATATGATATATTTGCTGTTCCAGCTGTTCTATATCTATTTACTTTTTCAAGACACTTCTGTACAGCTTAAAGTGACATTTAAAGGCTTAACTAGGTTAATTAAGTTAACTAGGCAGGTTAGGGTAAATAGGCAAGTTGTTGTATAGCAATGCTTTGTTCTTTAGTCAGTAAAAAAAAAAAAAAAAGCTTAGAGGGCTAATAATTTTGACCTTAAAATGGTTCATAAAAAATTCAAAACTGCTTTTATTCTAGTCGAACTAAAACAAATAAGACAATCGTGCGAAGGAAAAATATTATCAGACAAACTGAAAATTTCCTTGCTCTGTTAAACATCATTTGGGAAATATTTTTAAAAAAAAAAAGAAAAAAAAAATCAAAGGTGGCTAATAATTCTGACTTCAACTGTACATCCATCAAAGTAGCCCATGTAAACATAACACAAATAAAAATATAAAAAAAAAATTAAATCATATTTTTATTTATTTTTATTTTTTTTACCCAATCTTTAAAAGAATGTCTAGAATAAATCAAAACAGAGATGCTTGTATTCTGAAACAGCCTGATACAAAAACATCTGGATCTACACCTGGGATCTACACACTATCAGTTTTGGTTAAAGTGGTAAAAAAAAAAAAAAACGTGCACATTGTTGTCGAGATGTTCACCTTCAAAGTCCCCATGAACTGGAAGCTGAGATCATTATTTGTTCCATGTTGTGACGCAGTTCCTAGAGAAATGTAATATTATTAACAGAGAGAGAAAATTTTCGAAATATATCTGATAATAATTTTTCTTATGCAGAAAGTCTTATTTTATTTATTTTGGCTAGAATAAAAGAAGCTTTTGCTAAAAAAAAAAAAAAGATCAATATTATTAGCCCCATTTAGCAATATATATTTTTAGATTGTCTACAGAACAAGCCATTGTTATGCAGTGACTTGCCTAATTACCCTAACTTACCCAATTAACCTAGTTAAGCCTTTAAATTGCACTTGAATACTAGTATCTTAAAAATATTTAGTAAAATATTCTTTGCTGTCACCATGGCAAAGATAAAAGAAATCAGGCATTAGAAATGAGTTATTAAAACTATTATGTTCAGAAATGTGTTGAAAAAATCTTTCTGTGAAAAAGAAATTGTGGAAAAATATACAGTGGAGCTAATAATTCTGACTTAACTGTATATTTATATAGACTTCTTGTTGTTGTTTTTCCTCTGTAGTGTTGTCTGCAGTGTTCTCCACCAATGCCGCTCTGGAACTCGTGCTGTGCTGCAGCTCACCGTCGGATGCACCAGCAGCTCCCTCCGTTCGTGTGCCCTGAATGTGGACTCATCTGTCAGACTCATGAGCTCAACACTCACCTTAAACAAACCTGCCTGCACTACTCGCGCCGCCTTGGATACAAGTATACTCTCAATCATGCTCACAGTACTGCCAAAAACCTTTGTTTTGTCTGTGGTTTTCGGTAATAGTGATATCTCCTCTGTTCTTTACAGATGTCCCTGTTGTCATTTGGTGTTTGGAGGAGTGAATAGTCAGAATGCGGTAAAGACGCACATGCAGACGGCTCACTGTGAGATCTTTCATAAATGCCCCTCCTGCCCGATGGCTTTCAAATCTTCTTCTGGTGCTGAAAGCCACTGCTCATCCCAGCATCCTGAGCTGTCTGAGACTGCGAGACAGTCCAAGTAAGTGCAAGAAACTGCAGATAGGCAATTATATTAAAATATTAAGCTATTATAATAGTGATCATGTAAATGAAAAATAAAACCTGTTAATAATATGTACACTTACCGGCCACTTTATTAGGTACACCTGTCCAACGGCTTGTTAACGTAAATTTCTAATCGGCCAATCACGTGGCAGCAACTCAATGCATTTAGGCATGTAGACATGGTCAAGACGATCTGCTGCAGTTTAAACTGAGCATCAGAATAGGGAGGAAAGGTGATTTAAGTGACTTTGAACGTGACAGGATTGTTGGTGCCAGACGGGCCGTTCTGAGTATTTCAAAAACTGCTGATCTACTGGGATTTCCACCTCTAGGGTTTCCAGAGAATGGGCAGAAAAACAGAAAATATCCAGTGAGTGGCAGTTCTGTGCGCGCAAATGCCTTGTTGATGTCAAAGGTCAGAGGAGAATGGCCAGACTGGTGTGAGCTGATAAAAAGGCAACAGTAACTCAAATAACCACTCGTTACAAATGAGGTAAATGGAGGAGCATCTCTAAATGCACAACACGAAACTGAGGCTACAGTTCGCACAGGCTCACCAAAATTGGACAATAGAAGATTGGAAACAGTTGCCTGGTCTGATGAGTCTCGATTACTGAAGGCAACTTTCAGATGGTAGAGTCAGAATTTGGCGTCAACAACATGAAAGCATGGATCCATCCTGCCTTGTATCAACAGTTCAGGCTGCTGGTGGTGGTGTAATGGTGTGGGGGATATTTTCTTGGCACACTTTGGGCCCATTAGTGCTAGTCGAGCCTCGTGTCAACACCACAATCTACCTGAGTATTGTTGCTGACAATGTCCATCCCTTTATGACCACAGTGAACCCATCTTCGGATGGCTACTTCCAGCAGGATAACACACCATTTCATAAAGCACAAATCATCTCAGACTGATTTCTTGAACATGGCAATGAGTTCACTGCACTCAAATGGTCACCACAGTCACCAGAACTCAATACAATAGAGCACCTTTGGGATGTGGTGGAACGGGAGATTCACATCATGGATGTGCAGCTGACAAATCTGCAGCAATTGCGTGATGCCATCATGTCAGTATGGACCAAAATCTCTGAGCAATATTTCCAGTAACTTGTTGAATCTGTGCCACAAAGAACTAAGGCAGTTCTGAAGGCAAAAGGGGGTCCAACCCAGTACTGGTAGGTGTATCTAATAAAGTGTACATATTAAAGATTAAATGGGTCTGCAAATGACAACTTTACATTTTTATATTTTATTTTGTACATTAGGATGTAGATTTTTTAACAAGACAAAAATATGACTCAGAAGAATAGTATATGACTTTACAGATAAATAATTTGATGATTTGATACTATATAATATTCATAATGCAGCCCCCAAAATACTATTTTATTGTTTAAAATGTTATTATGTTGCCACTATTTTTCAATCTGCTAGGTTTTATGAAGTTTCCAACAAAATGTTTATAATAATTTCAAATATTTTAATAAGTAGAAGTCAGAGTAAATAGGGTTCATATTTACTCAAATATTTCAAAATGGCAATCAATGATGATGGAGCATTTCACCCAATTTTTATTTTGACTTTGACAAAAATGATTTGAAACTTCATTAGAGATTTTTAAAGTTCTCATGTAATAAAAATCTTTTAGATGTTTGTTTCTGTTAGTTTAAAGGTTATCTATTAGCTAGTGTGTTCCAAAACAGTGACAAAATTTCCATTTTAAGATATAAAACGGATATAAACATGTAACGTCACCGTTTCCACTTCTGCCTAAATCGATCAACGATTTTTCTGAAGAGCACAAATGAAGCTACAAGAGAGCGTGGCCAATCATCGCCATCTTATGCACACCGACCGGGGCTAACCAAAAAAGGGCAAAGAGGCTAGCGTGAGCGGAACTACAGATGCCTGCTAGCATTTTGCTTAGATGAGATTTTCTTTGGGAGAAACGCTTAACATTTCTTTACCTGTGACTCGTTTGTGTTCTGACCACATGTGCTTGGTTGTACACTATATCAGTAAAGTGTTTAGACTTTTAAAAACACTGTTGTAATACATTGAGCCTCTAAACATTATGACTTTTTCTACAGGAGAAAAACGTAAATTACTTCCAAATACTTTAAATATAGTCTGTGTTAGTAAATGCTATTTATAAAAATCTAGACATAACTCTGTATGACAACGTTTCAGATGACTGTTCTTTAGCCTACAGCTAATCAATCTGTCAGATTCTGGAGTGCTTTCAAGTTCTAAAGAGAATTATAAAGTATTTGAAATAAAACAAAAACATTTATAGAGATGGTATATGTAAGAATTGCACTCACCTGGGAAATGGAGGCCACTTAAATGGTTTGTGAGCAATTAAGTGCACACAGCATGCCATTTTATCTGATAATTGTAAGAAATAATTCCAAAAGGCAACTGACTGTGTAAAGCTACATAAAACAAAACAAAAAAATTTGATGTATATGCCGAGCTCAGCGGCTAATCAGCCGAAATGACGTGACTGCGACCAGCGAGACCTAGCTGTCAATTAAGTGGCTACGCCCTTAGTTATACAGACTTAATATAAAGGAAACGGATGAGTTATAAAAATATTCACCCCCTCACAGTTGTCATAAAGTGTTATCTTCGCTATATACACCAAAATCGTTCTTTGTACCAGGCTGTAAACACTTTATTTCTGCTGTAAAGTTGGGCATTCTAACGTTGGGGTCATTAGAAGTGTGTTCTATTTTGGAGCCAGGACTAGTGGAATTTCGATGAATTGCAGTTTCAGTTACTTCGTATTTTACTCACTGGCAGTTTTAATGTGTTTTTTCATTTTTGTCAGTCTTAAAATATATGTTTGTGTGAGAACCACTTTTTGTTTTGTTTTTTAACAGGGAGATCTTTAAATGCGTGATGTGTCGGACTGTTTTCACCCAGAAAGCATTGCTCAGCGTCCACATTGACACTCACTTAACAAAGCAGAAAATGCATGTCTTTAAGTGCCCTGACTGTAACAAGCTGTTCACGCAGAGAACTTCCCTCCTTGAACACATTAAGGTTTGCTTTCTCTTCTGTTCAACCCAACATGAGCTTCATTTGTTGATGAGCTTTTTGAGCGTTTGACCATATTGTAATGCTTCTATAGGACACTCACAGGGACTCCAGCAATCATGACAGCGCATCAACACAGAACAGTTTGGTAAAGATGGAGAGCTCTGATGGGGAGGAGTGGGGACGGGATGAAGAAGAGGACAAAGTGAGAATGGCGGATGGAAACTCTGCTGTCCCACGAAGCCAGAGCTGGAGCTGCTCACAGTGCCAGACGCACTACACCGACAAAGAGAATTACATCAGTCACATGACTGAGCAGCACGGCAAGGTCAGGACATCACCAAGCACAACTCAAAAATAAGGAGATGAAATGGTTTAATAGGATAAACATTGCAATATTATTAAATAAATAATAAAGAACTTCACAACATTACTTTTACTGTATTTTTGATCAAATAAATGACTCCTTTCAAAAACAAACTTCTTCTGCTGACTCCAGACATTTCAGTAGTAGCTTTGGTAATTAAATACACATTATTTATTAGGGTAACATATTGAAATCAGAAGAATTTACAGCAATGCAACATAAGTTTAGTTGATATTTATATATTTATTTTCTATATTTATATTTACATTTGTCTGGAAGCAGCAAGCCAAAATCAAGGATATTTAGTTTTTATTTGATGTCTGTATTATTAGTTTATCAAAAAAATGTAATTTACAAATTGTAATTTTTGTGCTGTTATTCTTTTTATCTTGAAGGAACTGAAGAAATTTCCGTGCACTCTTTGTGAAGGCTCCTTCTCTTCATCCTCAAGTTTAAGACGCCACATTCGTGTCAAGCATAAAGGCATTAAAAGAGTGTTTTATTGCCAGTGAGTATAACGTAAAAACAGCAGCCCTAGAGGCATTTGAATGCTTAATGCAAGTCAATTCGATGCTAACCAAATGTCAAACCAATCATCATTTGCAAACAAATAATATTGGACTGCTTCTAAAAATGCCATCATTTTAAAGTCAGCCTTAAAGGAATAGTTCACCCAAAAATTACCTCATCATTTACTCCTTCTCAAGCCATCCTCAGTGTATATAGTAGTCGAAGCAGTCTTAAATTTGATCTTGGTTCCTCCATGCTGTTTAATGATGTTTGGTAGCGCCCCAAGCTTCCAAAAGTGTATAAATTTGTTGTAAAACGAACCCACAAGCTGCCGAAGGGTTATCGCATGTTTTATGAATTGGTTCAATATGTTTTTATGAAAAAAAAAAGTATTATAAACACACACCGCTGACCCCAGGCAGCTGCCGAATGCGTGTTCTTGACAACTACTTGGCTGAACTCTGACCTGATGTATGATGCATGACATAAGATCCATTTGTAGCAGAAGCTTCAGTGAGAGTTGATGAACGAGGATAATAAAACGTCAGTAACTAATTAACATGTTTGTTGTGTTTGTTTGAACCATTCATTATCATCATTGTCATGCAACCTTTAAATTCACAAATGGCTTTTATCACAGTTTTTTTCTTTTGTCATGGCATAAACAGGGTGTTTTTTCTGTTGTCTCTCGTTGTGAAGGCTTTGTACAGATGGAAAAAGGAGCTTTAGCAGTAAGCTGATTCTGGAGAAACACATTCAGGCTCAGCATGCGGGAGAGAGAGGAACCGCCACACAGAGTCAGGTACGAGTTCAAATGCACCTTCAGGTGGACCTAATGCACCCACAGCCTTGGTCACCAAAAATTTCCTTGGCCGGAGGTATTGCTGCTTGCAGATGCTGTAATGTGGTTGGTTAATAGTTTAACAGGTCATGCATTACTTTTGAAAATATGATCACAAATTATATTTTTAACCGTCACCTCATTGCACTAGTGCACATTCGCATAGAGTAAAAGTCTCTGGACACCCTGTACAAACACTAAATGCCTGTTCACAAACCGATGTCAACAGAGTTGATATAAAGTACTAAATTTTAAGTAATAGGAAAGTCCATGCTAGAACAGCAACCAGCGATATTTTGACACAATCAATTATTAAACATCATTCGAATAATAAATCCACTGATCATTGGTTATATCACTTATTAATTAGAAAGTTTGATTTATTATTTTTTTTTTTTTGTTTGCATATCAGTGATATTTTATTTGTCTTCCAGCTTTGCTAATGATATAAATAGTGAATAAACTGAAATGTGTCATTTAGCACCAGTTTAAAGTTTGTCTTGAGTTTGTTACTGCAGTTGGAAACAGCTCACCAACACAAACTTTTTGGGGGAGTTTTGGCTCCTAAACATAAGCTACCTTTAGTCAGTGGGTTCTTCAACTTCAACTGTTTTTTTACATGCATTTTTTATTTCTCTTTGCTATTTGGGCTTATTAGAACCTAATTAGAATAAAAACAAAAGTATTAAAAGTTTCATCTTTTGGTACACAATGTACTTTTAGAGAAAATTGATGTCCATATATGTGGACTCGTGGTCCAAATTTACATAAAACACTTTTTCTTGAATATTTTAAATGCATATTTAACATAGAAATTTATTTTTGAACTTGCTTTGACTATCAGAGAGTAAAAACAAATAGTTTTCCCATTTTAGACAGTTAAAAATAGGGTTTGGGACATTTCATATGCAGCAAAACAGTTGCAGGATGACACTGAATGTCTGTAATAAAATCTAAAACATTCAAAGTATTTTAAATGGCCACTTAAGAGCTAAAATGTGCTGTATGTGGACACTCAAGCCCAACGAGGGTATGAAACATGAATAATGTTGAATAAAAGGAAAAACTTGCTGCCATTCTTTTTGTTTTTAAGTGAATGCACACTCGATTTTTCCTGTTCCATTGAATAGATCAATGATACAGCCAGATGTTTACGAAACTGATCTCTCACAGACACCATCATTGTTATGTTTAGAGGATACATGCAAGCAGTGAGATATGTTTACAACCTTGCTTTGTGGTTAAAATGTTTGAAAGCAGTATTCCATTGCTCAGCCTTTTTGCCCTTAAATGAAGAATGGGAAAAAATTGAAAAAAAATTAGTTTAAAGTCCACTGGGGCATTAAAATTTACTATTAATAGAATATAATTGTAGATTGGCTTGGTTGCTAATATAGTTGCCCCCCGTGGGGACCCGGGGTAGAATAGGTCCCTAGCACCCCCTTGCTGATCGTAAAAGGCGACAAATGGGGCGACTTGTTTGCCGTGAGTTGCAACCAAGCGGCAACCTCCCGCTCTCTCTCGGGAAGCCAATACGGAAGTAGCTGAAACTGCAATTCTTCAAAATTCCGCTAGTCCTGGCTCCATAATAGAGCAAGTTGCAATTGAGCCCACTGTTAGAATGGCCAATTTTACAACAGAAAAAAAGGTGTTTACAGCCTGGTACAAAGAACGATTTGGGTTCATATAGCAATTATTACCCTCCATGACAACTGTGAGGGGGGTGAATTTTTTTATAACTCATCCATTTCCTTTATATTAGGTTATATTAAGTTTGCATAATTAAGGGCGTGGCCACTTGAGTGACAGCTAGGTCTCGCTGGTCGCCGTCACTTCACCTCAGCTGAATCCGGCAGATTAGCCACTGATCTCGGCATATTCATCGTATTTTTGTTCTGTTTTACGTGGCTTTACACAGTCAGCTGCCTTTTGGACTTATTTCTTACAATTATCAGATGATATGGGATGCTGTGTGCACTTAATTGTGCTCACAAACCATTCACGTGGCCTCCGTTTCCCATGTGAGTAAAGTTATATACTTGTATACCATCTCTATAAATGTAATAGTTTTATTTAAGATCATTTATCATTAATATTTTTCTTTAGACCCATAAAGCACTCCAGAATTTGCCAGATTGATTAGCTGTAGGCTCTAGATCAGTCATCTGAAGCGTTATCATACAGTGTTATGCTGGAGTTCATCAATAGTCTTGCATTTACTAACACACACTATATCTGAAGTGTTTGGAAGTAATTCGCGTTTTCCTCCTGTAGAAAAACGTCATAAGAACAATGTTTAGTGGCTCACTGTATTACTACAGTGTTTTGAAAAGTCTAAACACTTTATTGATATAGTGTACAGCCAAGCACATGTGGTCAGAACACAAACGAGTCGCAGGTAATAGAGTATCAAGCGTTTCTCCCAAAGTAAAGTCTGTCTGCTAGGTCTAAGCAAAGTGCCAGCAGGCGTCTGTAGCTCCGCCCACTCTCCGCCTCTTTGCCCTTATTTGGTATCCCGCCGTGGGTGCGATGACGCGCGAACAAAATGGCGACGGTTGGCCGCGCCTACTAGTAGCTTCTTTTGCAGTGTTCAGAAACCTATGGGTGACGTCACGGATGCTCCGTCCATATATTTTACAGTCTATGGTTGCAACCCGTGTCTGTGGAGAAAGAGATCCTGGTATTTGAGGAATGTGGGTAACTGCGGTTCCCTCAACACCAACACAGTGCTTTGGCTCCAACTTCACATAGACGGGAGGTTGGATGGGCTCAATCCAATCAATCGGCTGGTCAAGACTTACTTTGTAAGACAATGGCTAAAGGGTCAATCGAGGAACGTGAACTTTGTTCTGCTTACTCGAGTATATTACCTCTGTATCCTTGACGCATAACTGGAGGATATCCGCAGCTCTATGCATCCCCTTGTTGGGCTCCGAGGTGGGTGAGGAGCAGAAGTAATGAAACAAATTCTATACAAATATGGCAAAGTCAAAAAAACCCCAAACGACTTAAATCAGATGACGACTCAGAGAATGGATATACGACTCCTCAAAAAGGTGATACATGGCAAAGATTCATAATTCTAGAATCAACCCAAACGGAAATGCCGCTGACAAAACTATCACCTTTTGCTATACAAAAAGGTATCGCTGGAATTGCAGGAACAGTTAAAGATGTGAAAAAACTCAGATCTGGACAAATACTAGTTGAATGTTTGAAAAAAACTCAAGCGGAAAACTTGATGCGTGCAAATATACTGGCCAATGTACCTATGAAGACTTTCTATCATCCCTCTCTTAACAGTAGTAAAGGAGTAATACGTACGAGAGAGCTGCAAGACATGGATGAGGCAGAGATCCAAATGGAATTGATGCAACAGGGTGTAATTCATGTAAAAAGAATTACAATCAGGAGAGAACAGCAGATTATCAAAACTGGAACCTACATCATGACTTTCAATAAACCACATCTACCAGAAAAGATCCATTTAGGATACCAGAGTGTACCAGTCAACACATTTATTCCAAATCCGTTAAGATGTTTCAACTGTCAAAAATTCGGACATGGTTCTGCAGGATGTAAAAATAAACCATTATGTACAAACTGTGGAGAAGAAGGACATGGACCAAGCTGTAATAAAACAGCAAAATGCAGCAACTGTAAAGCAGACCATCCATCTTCATCAAAAGAGTGCCCTGTATGGATAAAAGAAAAAGAAATTCAGAGAGTTAAATGTACGGAGAAAGTAAGCTATACAGAAGCAAGAAGAAAGATTGAAGAATCCCCAATGTTTAAACTCAAACGATCATATGCATCTGTGGTAAAACCAATCTTGAACTCTATAGAATGCCAAACAGATTTGACTTGGTTAAACAATGATAAACCTCAATGCCTAAACAAAAACCAAAACTTAAATAAAAAGAAAACCCAAAATGCTTCAAACCAGACTCAAATGGATGAAGATCAATGCCAGATAATAGAACCCAACGTTTCATCAAAAGGAAGGAAAACACAAACAACCACTACTGCTCAATCATCAAAGAATAGTTCAAGTAAAAAAAGTCACAAACCAGAAACTCCAAAAGATGTGGAAATGAAAGAGATCCTAACTTCCAGAAGCAGAAGTTTATCCCCAAAATGTAACCACAAAAGTACTGTTCTTGTTTTACCTACCTAAATATGAAGGACTGCATAATCCAGTGGAATTGTAGAGGGTTGAAAGCAAATTTTGCTGAAATGCAACGACTATCAACAATTTTTAACCCTATTGCGTTCTGCCTACAAGAGACTCACTTAGAACCAAATAACAAAATAACCTTTAAAAATTACAAAATATTCAATGCATTTGGTAGAAATGTACATAGACCTTCAGGAGGATCAGCTATAGTAGTTAGAAGGGATATAATTCACAGTTATGTAACATTGAATACCAATTTGCAAGCTGTTGCTGTACGCGTAACCCTCCACAAAGTTATTACCTTATGTTCCATTTATATCCCCCCTGATGTTACTATAACCTTACAAGATATGGATAATCTACAACAGCAGATACCATCCCCAGCCATATTCATGGGAGACTTAAACAGCCATAATGCGTTATGGGGAGGAAGCTACAGGAACTCAAAGGGAAAAGTAATTGAGGACTTCATTTTAAAAAATGACCTGTGTATATTAAATGATGGATCATATACATACCTGCACCCAGGACATGGAACTTACACTGCCATTGATATAACACTCTGTCATCCTTTAATAGCTCCAGATTTTTCATGGAAAGTCTGGAATGACTTAAGTGGAAGTGATCATTTTCCATTGATTATTACCTCATTAGGTACTCAAAGACAAAGAACCCCAAGATGGAACCTTAAAAAGCAAACTGGTGCAGTTTTGAAATACAATGCAGTGAGAAATACAGAGAAATGGATCAAGTAAACCATAATTCAATAGAAGTTTTTACAAATAAACTGATTGAAATTGCAGAAGAAACCATTCCAAAAACATCAGGACACCCATATCGAAGAAATAATCCCTGGTTTGATGACAATTGCAAAAAGGTCATCAAAGAACGGAAAAAGGCAGAAAGAATATTTAACAAACATCCTACGAATGAAAACCTCATTAAATTGAAAATATTAAGATCAAAAGCAAGAAGGACTATTAATGAAATCAAGAAACAGAGCTGGAAACAATACATCTCAAATTTAACATCACAGACGCCAACTAAGAAAATCTGGGATATGATCCGAAAAATGAAGAACAAAGAAGGTGGATCACAAATATGTCACATAAATAATGGTAGCACCCAACTAACTAACGAACAAGAAATTGCCAACAACCTTGCAAAAACCTTTGAAAGAAACTCATTCATAGAAAATTGTCTTCCTCAATTCCAAAGAATACAAAGGCAACAAGAACAAAACCAGATTGACTTTTCCTCTGATAATGCTGAAATGTACAACAAATCCTTTACAATAGAAGAACTACAAAAAGCTTTGAAAAATTCAAAAGACACTGCAGTCGGTCCTGATAAAATCCATTATCAGTTTTTAAAGCACTTACCCTATGATGTGTTGTATCTCCTTTCAAATATTTTTAACTATATATGGACATCTGGAAAGGTACCATCTTGTTGGAAAGAATCTTTAATCATACCAATACCTAAACCAGGTAAAGACCACTCAGATGCCAATAATTATCGCCCTATAGCCCTTACCAGCTGTCTGTGTAAAACAATGGAAAGAATGATAAATGATCGACTTGTATGGTCACTGGAGAAGGACCAAAATATTAGTAATTATCAGTGTGGATTTAGAAGAGGAAGAAGCACAATAGATCATCTTGTAAGACTGGAATCTTATGTGCGAAATGGTTTTATTAAAAAAGAACACACTGTAGCAATATTCTTTGACTTGGAAAAAGCCTATGACACCACTTGGAGATATGGAATTTTAAAAGACTTGTATGAAATGGGTTTTAGAGGACATCTACCTGTTTTTATCTCTAATTTTTTAACAAACAGGTGTTTTCGAGTTCAGATAGGAACAACTCTGTCAAATAAATATATTCAAGAACTTGGTGTGCCACAAGGAAGTATATTATCAGTTACATTATTTAACATCAAAATCAATAGTATTGTAAATGCTATTGGTTTAAATGTATTCTGTAGTCTTTATGTGGACGATTTGTGCATCTGTTACAGAGGAAGAAACATGAATACTATTGAAAGACAATTGCAACTTTGTATTAACAAAATGCACGACTGGTCAGTCAAGAATGGATTTAAGTTCTCCAGATCAAAAACTGTGTGCATGCATTTCTGTCAATTACGTTCTCTTCATCCAGAACCAAGTCTCTTCTTGGAAGAAGAACCTATAAAAATTGTAAAAGAAACTAAATTTCTTGGACTCACCCTGGATAATAAGCTCTCCTTTATTCCACACATCAAACTCCTAAAAACAAAAACCTTAAAAAAAAAATGGATATCCTTAAAATTCTGACCACAACAAAATGGGGTGCAGATTGTACTACAATGCTTCGTCTTTATAGAACCATGATCAGATCCCAAATGGATTATGGAAGTATAGTGTATGGATCCGCTAGAAAATCCTACATTAAAATGCTGGACACTGTACATCACATGGGACTACGAATCTCATTGGGAGCATTCAGAACATCTCCTATTCAAAGTTTATATATTGAAGCAAAAGAACCATCGCTTGAAAGACGACGTTTAAAATTAGCACTCCAATATACTGTCAAACTGAAATCAAAAAGAGGTAACCCAGCTTATCCTTCAATTTTTCACCCTGAATATTTACAATTGTATGAAGACAGACCCAACCACATCAGTCCTTTTGGAATACGCATGAAACCCCACCTGAAGAATTTGGGTGTTAATATGGAAAAACTTTCATTACCTGATTTGAGCCATATTCCTCCTTGGTGCAACACGAAAATAAGAATCTTATGGAACTTAACCAAACAGAAGAAGTCCTTGACTCACCCAAATGAATACAAACAGGAATTCAAACAAATAACAGACAGCCTCCCTCATCATGAACACGTATACACAGATGGATCAAAAACAGACAAAGGAGTAACAGCAGCAGTGGTGTTTAAAGATGTCTTTGGTACTCGGATTCCAGGAGAAAGTTCAATTTACACAGCAGAAGCTTATGCAATAAATATGGCATTAGATCGAATGGAAAGGACACAGCATCGTAACTTTTTAATTTGCACAGATTCCAAATCCTGTCTTCAAGCTCTTGAAGCTTCTAAGTATGATCACCCCATAATGTCCATGATTTTAAAGAAAATGACAACACTAGAAAACCAGAAGTTCAACATTATCTTCTGTTGGATTCCAGGTCATATGGGACTTCGTGGAAATGAACTGGCTGATGAAGCTGCAAAAAAGGCTATCTCCTTGAATGTGACCGAATGTTTAATTCCTCCTGATGATTTGAAACCCATCATCAATTTATACATAAACGAATCATGGCAAAGAGAATAGGACAACTGCATCAACAACAAATTATATGAAATTAACCCGAAAATAAATGAAAGACATTTAGCAAATTATAATTTCGAAACCAGGCATGATCAGACGGTCTATACCAGATGTCGAATTGGACATTCTAGGTTGACACATTCATATTTATTAAATAACGAAGAATCACCTAAATGTAATATCTGCCAGACTGCTCTCACCATCAAACATACTTTGTTGGAATGTAGAAGTTTAAATTCCGTTAGACAGGATTTTTATAAGGAGAGTACTTTGATGGACATTTTTAAAAACGTACCTCCAGGAAGAGTTTTACATTTTTTATCAAAAATAGATCTGAAAAACCATATTTAACTTTGAATAAATTTTTTGTAAATTTTATCTATTTATATTTTATATATTTGTCTAAGTAATTTATTTATTTATTTATTTATTTATTTATATAATACGAATTTGTTTTTATCATGTAATAGTTTAATGTATATACATTTGGCCACGAAATAGCCATAAGTTGCTGATGTGGCAATAAATATGTAATAAATAAATAAACTAATATAGTTGCAGAAGTATAGCTAAGTCAGTGACCTCATGTGACCGCTTGATGTTGTCTTTAGGGGAAAATATTTAAATAAAAAATGACGAGGATGCAATTTGTAATATAATTTCGCTCTGTTTATCTCAGGCAGTTCCTCAAGTCACAGATGGAGCTGACAGCTCCTCTGAACATGATGCTGGCGCTCTGGGCGGGTCCTCAGTGGAACCCGAAAGCCGATTGGCTGAGAGCACACTGACGCGCCGTATCAGAGGAGCTCCAGCCGGGGAGCAGGAAACCGCAGGTTTGCGTTGCATGCCGTGTGGCTTCACCACAGAGGACCGAGAGGAATTTCTCCAGCACATCGTCTGTCATCGTGACGGCAGCAGCGGCGCTCAGTGTCAGCAGTGCGGAGCGTGTTTCGCATCCTCCTCTTCTCTCAGCAGGCATCTCTTCATCAGCCATCGAGTGCGGGATTCTCCTTCTGATCACGCTGAAGCAGCTCTGCACACCTGTACCACTTCTATGGCCTCTGACTCTGCGGGCGCAGGAGGCTCTCCGGGGTCTCCGCTGAGCGTTGTTGGGGGACTGCTGGAGGACGGGGAAGGTAAGCACATCTGTAAGGTGTGTGGACGTTACTTTAGCAAACCTGCTGATCTTAATACGCACTTCAGAACTCACGGCATGGCCTTCATCACTGCGTATAAAACAGACAAACCAGCATAGAGAGATGAAAGAATAAAGTTAAGGGAGGAACTCACACAATCTGTTAAGAGCTTGTCTGGGTTATATATCTCACCCCAAAATTGGTGAAAAATAAAGTAATAAGAAATTATATTTTGCAAGAGTGTGAAACTATTATATAGTGTGAAACTATTTGGTGAGAGAATTTTTTTTGAGAGAGATTTTCCTGTGCAAATGTGTCAAGAGTGCTGAGAAAAGCTCTATATACATGCAATTAATACATTTTTGTAAATTATTAATATTATTTTTTTACTTTTTAATTTTTTTTTTAAGCATAGCCATTCTCAATACTGATGTAAAAAAAAAAAATACATATTATACAAATTATTGCCCTGCATACTTTAGTTTTTAAATCAAACTGAAATACATCAGAGTTTTACCATGATACAGTAACAACATACTGAATTACAGTAGTGAAAATGATAATTACACAATTAATCTGAACATGAGGTGAAAATGAAAATTTGTTGCCGATTAACTCAACCTCAGACCATCCAAGATGTTGGTGACTTCTTCCTTTTAATATATATTTCTTATATAAATATGAATTTTTCTTTTGGTTATCAAATGCAATAAGGTAGATGGCTCCAGACTAGCATGAATGTGAATTAAAGGTATTAATTTTGTAATTAATGTTAACAAATTAACAGCAAATTTTCTTTTTTTTTTTCTGAGAACAATCTCTTCAAGTCAGTTAGATTGTTGTTACGCAAGCAACACATTATTTGATGTAAATAATGTTCAGGGTTTTATAAATTAAGCTACTTTTCTTTAGTTTTTTGGAGAGCAATCCAAATCCACACACATATATTCAGTTTGACACCGTTTTGTGCAAAATATTTTTTCTTATGCTTGTTTTTTTTCCTGATTGGGGAGATGAAATGTCAGCAGATTCTACATTACACAAACGTGATAGATTTCACATGTCATTCAAACTCTAGAGACCTGAAGTATTTGGGTTTGTCACAGGTTTTTAACACTCCACATTTACACACAAAATGTAAAACACTGTTTCAGGGTAACACGTTCATGATCAAGTAGAAACTCTATTAGCGCAGATCCTGCTGTTTAACAAGACGGTTAGATTTGATCTGCCTTAAAAGTGATTGCAGCAAGCACTTAATTCACTAAATCAAGATTCAGAGGGTCAAATACGTTGACCAGCCTTGCTTTATACACCTGTGCCTACTGATTCCATTGAGCAAACGAATAACCGTACAGTCCGTTTTTCTGAATGCAAAATACAGCAGATTATGAGTGAAATACTGTAATTACTAACGCTTTAGCACAGCCAAATGCTCCTGCATCAGGTGACTCCTTTGTGCTTGAATCATGTTTACGTGGTGTTGTCTTGTTCCTGCTCTAATTGTGTTTCCACAGAGGCATTAAAATCAGGACATTTGCTGAATAGTTGCTGATCTTTTGAATGAGAATGAAATAAAGTGCCTTCTTTATTTAGCGTAAGACTCGTCGAGCCAGGTTTGCTCTTAAAGGCCTCTTGATTGTTTCCTCACTGAGAGGAATCTGTATTGTGTGCGACTTAGATTAAGAAAAGTGGTATTTGTATGTTTGCGATGTACTTGTTTATGGGCTTTACACATATTTTCTGCAGGTTTTCTGTTTAAAGTTGATTAATAGAGCTTTGTTGTACCATAAATGCTTTTTTTTAGATGAATAAAAACTGTCATGGCTTAATAATCAGTACTCTGTCTGTGTCAGATATATGTTCTGTTTCTGTTTGTTCTGGTATACTTTTGTTCCTGAGTTTGGTTTGTCTTCACATTTAAGTTTGTTGGGTTATTAATCAATATTAAGCTGTTAGTTGTTGCTTTGATTAGCTTCGCTCTTATGCAATCAGTGCAGTTTTTGTTATGTGTTGTTTGTGTATGGATGTGTGTAGATTCTTTCTTTATTACCTGTGTGGATTAAAGCTCCTTTTTAAATGTATTCCTCTTTATGTCTCCTTTGGTTTATACGACTGCATGGCTGGTTGTGAGAACACTAAATTATAGGCATTACGCCAAACATAGGGCTGGGCGATTTGGCCTAAAATCAACATCTTGATTAATTGAACATTTTAACTTTGATTACAATTAATGAATTATTATTTTTTGATTAATTAATTTTAGTATTTTTGCCTTCATAGTTCACTGACAAGTTTTGGACAGTAAATATGCTCGTATTACAAGTGATAGAAGTTTTAATGAGGGGTGTTTTACTTGATTTTAAAATTGAAGCAAACACACATCTACTATCTATGATTATTTATTTAACATTAACGCTGAACAACTGAAATTGAAACGCGCATTGCCTCCATAACGTGGCTCTCTGCACCGCCCCCGTTGTCAAACAGACTAATCACAAAGCTTGCGCTATGCGTCGTTATGACTTGCAAGTCATTTTTTGAAAGGCGCGCGGGTTTTGCGAAGGCTGCGCCGGACTGTACATGTGCCCTTGGCGGAAATATAATATCAGAATAAAATCGTAAGTATAAATCATAAAATAATAAGTATAATTCAGCCTGGCGACGTGGTGGCGCAGTGGGTAGCGCTGTCGCCTCACAACAAGATCATCACTGATTCGTGCCTCGGCTGGGTGAGTTGGCATTTCTGTTTAGTTTGCCCGTGTTTGTGTGGGTTTCCTCGGGGTAGTCCGGTTTCCTTCACAGACCAAAGACACCCGGTAAGGGTGAATTGGGTAAGCTAAATTATCTGTAGTGTATGTGTATTTTGATGCTTCCCAGTGATGGGTTGCAGCTGGAAGGGCATTCGCTGCGTAAAACGTGCTGGATAAGTTGGCGGTTCATTCCGCTGTGGCGACCCCTGATTAATAAAGGTAATACGCCGAAAAGGAATGAATAATTCAGCCTTAACAGAGCGGGGTCATGTGACTCTACACACAGTAGGGATAGTAATTGAAAAAACTCACCTGGAAAAATTAGATTAAAGGATCTGAATGTTGCTTTTCGATTAAACGCCCAGCCCTACCCCAAACATTCTCAAACAGGTTATCTTGGGCTAACTGTGGCCCGTGGGCCCTAGTTTGGGCATCTCTGCCCTAAACTGTTCTTATTAGCTAACCAAGCACAGGTTGCTTTGTTTCAGGTTGGTATGCCGCTTGTCAATAAATGCAGTGGTCTTATGATATTTGTAATATACATTTTAAAAAACTCTTCATTTTAAAAACATGACTTCATTTAGAGACGTCAGTTAGACCCTGTTATCGGTCTTCGTATCGGCTGATATGGCTTCAAGTGATTGGTGATCGGCCCCAAAACTCTTGATCGGAGCACCTCGACTAAATGTCACACAATTTGAATGTCTAATGTTCACACGGCATGATTTTATCTCAGATTTTATTTACTGATCACAGAATGTCTACTTAATATGGCTTCATGCGATTGGCTTTATATCAGAGGTGCCCAAACTTTTTTTTTTTTTATGAAGGGTCATAAACCAAACTTGACTGAGTGTTGTGGGTTGTAGGTAAATATATCAAACTGTATTTCATCAAAGTTGCCATCAGTAATTGTATAATTTATTTCATAATATTTAAGAATAAATAGTAAAACTTACCTAATGCATTATAATGAATTTATGACAATAAAAACAAACAATTCATGTTATAACACAATGGAGATCAATGCTGTATACACTAGTAAAGTTGCCAATGTCTTGTGCATTGTCCTCTCTGTCAAGTGACAGTATTTACATGAAAAACAAGAAAATCTCATTTATTTACGTTTAATTGAAACATTTAATTTCAGGTAGCTATTTTGTAACTTAACAATAAAACAAACTAAATGTCAAGTTAAATCAGAAATGACAATATTTGTTAAATCTAAATGAATAATAGTAATTTAAAAAAAAAATCTAAAATGACTTGTAATTGCATCTATACATTCACTGGCCACTTTATTAGGTACACCTTACTAGTACTGGGTTGGACCCCTTTTGCCTTTAGAACTGCTCTAATCCTTCGTGGCATAGATTCAATGAGATACTGGAAATATTCCTCAGAGATTTTGGTCCATACTGACAGGATAGCATCACCCAGTTGCTGCAGATTTGTCGGCTGCACATCCATGATGTGAATCTCCCATTCCACCACATCCCAAAGGTGCTCTAGTGCATTGAGAGCTGGTGACTGTGGAGGCCATTTGAGTACAGTGAACTCATTGCCATGTTCAAGAAACCAGTCAGAGATGATTCACGCTTTATGACATGGTGTGTTATCCTGCTGGAAGTAGCCATGAGAAGATGGGTACACTGTGGTCATAAAGGCATGGACATGGTCAGCACCAATACTCAGGTAGGCTGTGACGTTGACACGATGCTCAGTTGGTTCTAATGGGCCCAAAGTGTGCCATGAAAATATTTCCCACACCATTACGCCACCACCACCAGCCTGAACCATTGATACAAGGCAGAATGGATCCATGCTTTCATGTTGTTGATGCCAAATTCTGACCCTACCATCCGAATACCTCAGCAGAACTGGAGACTCATCAGACCAGGCACAGTTTTTCCAATCTTCTATTGTCCAATTTTGCTGAGTCTGTGCGAATTGTAGCCTCAGTTTCCTGTTCTTAGCTGACAGGAGTGACACCCGGTGTGGTCTTCTGCTGCTGTAGCCCAACTGTCTTAAGGTTGGACGTGTTGTGCATTCAGAGATGCTCTTCTGCATATCTCGGTTGTAATGAGTGGTTATTTGAGTTCCTGTTGCCATTCTTTCAGCTCGAACCAGTCTGGCCATTCTCCTCTGACCTCTGGCATCAACAAGGCATTTGCACCCACAGAACTGCCGCTCACTGGATATTTTCTATTTTTCAGACCATTCTCTGTAAACCCTAGAGATGGTTGTGCATAAAAATCACAGTAGATCAGCAGATTCTGAAATATGCTGAAGGATTCGAATTTCTGCCTTCTAATCCGTCTCATCATAGATCAACGTTTATCCTTTTCACATCATCCTGTTTCTCATCATCTTTATTAAATATGATTATTTAAATGAGTATTTAACTTTGAAATGAATTTAACTAATGAATTAGTTAATACACTGCTCTATGTAAGAATGTTCAGTGCGTTTGCCTGTCTCTGTGTAACTTTTTCAGAAGCCACCAAACTCAGAGGTCATTGAGACCTTGAGTGGAGCTGAGGACTGGAAGCAACTGTTTCTATTGTTATTTCTAGGGGTTAATATTATCTAAAATGTCTAAAGTGATTTTACTATTTTACCGTTAATTCTTTTAAAGTGATTCTACTTTTTATTCAAGATAGACTTTATGTAGTAAGGATATAACTGCCTGAATGTAAATTATACTTGTTTTTAACAAGTTTTGATAGACGGCTGAGAGTACACTTAGCCTTGGATAAGAAACAGATTATACTTTGTGTGTGTGTGTGTGTTCTATTTGATTGTGGATCCGTTTCACAGGTCTGGAGTCGGCTCTAAACAGTCTAATGGATATCTGATGTTTATATGCTTAAGATATTGTTCAGAATTGTACGCACGCACCCACATGGAAATTTTCCTAGTCCATCTGTGTTTTAACCAATCAGGTTAGAACACCCCTATGTGTGACGTGAAGTAATGACGTTATGTAAGAGTATAATTGTTACTGATTGGTGATTGTAAGCAGAGCGGCCTAGCAACTCATTTTTGAGTGTTGAAGCTGGCTTCTGCTGATGAAACTGCAAACTATCTTCAGTAAACTTTATTTATTTGAATCTCTGACTCCGGCTTTTCTTCATCTGATCGACTGGTCATTCTTTGAGTCAAAACTGTATTTAATCCCTTCAATGCGCTATAGGTGAATTGGGTAGGCTAAATTGTCCGTAGCGTATGTGTGGGAATGGGAGTGTATGGATGTTTCCCAGTGATGGGTTGCAGCTGGAAGGTAATCCGCTGTGTAAAAACATGCGCTGGATAAGTTGGCGACTCCTGATTAATAAAGGGACTAAGCTGAAAAGAAAATGAATGATTAGGAAGAATTGGAGTCACAGGGGAAACAGGGTTGGGAAAAACTGATCCAGATCATGATCATGCGATAGATATGAGAATAAACAACTACTAATATAAATGGGCTATCAGCTAGGGACGTTTGAAAGACTGACTATGTTTTTGTTCTTGCTGTTTATGTGGCCATGTGTGATGTGTTATTTTGACTGTTAACTGTTTGACTGTTTGTTTGCATGTATAAATTGGTAATAAATCAATAAAGAACCAAAGTTTCAGGTATAAATAGTCTTTAATGTTCTTTTGAAGAAAAAAAACAGTACATCTTGTATTGCTGAAGGTGAGGAGATGAACGGCTTTCATTTTTGGGAAAACTCTTTTTTACTCTTTGATGGTAAATAAGGTGTTGTTCTCACTTCGAGTCATTTTCACCACTTATTTTATGCAGCATCTTATGTTGTGCATCTGATAAAAAGTTGGTATGACATTTGACTCAAATATAAAACTTAAAGACAGAGCTTTGTTAACCTCATCTCCAGGTATAAATGACTTAAATCATATTACCAAAGACCAACCTCTATACCAGTGGTTTCCATCCTGGGGGGTTGACCAAAGATTTATGAGTATGTCCCTATAGTTTGAGGGTGCAAATTTGATAATAAAAAGTAATTATTGACAATTTATTTGACAATTTTATTAATGATTAAAAGTGTTACATGAAATCCCTGAGAAATCATATGTCTACCTGTATTTTGGCCTTTAAGTAAGAACCACCTGTGAGAATGTGGATTAACATTTTCATTCAGCCTGTCTGTTCACATAAAGGTTAAAGTTAGACAGAGCTTTAATGCACTATTGCAAATGTTAAACAAAGACAAGCTGTGCATTCTATATAAAAATAATATATTTTATATGATCATGTCACCCAACCAAACTTAAAATATGAATATATTAATATTTACTACGTTTTTGCAAGTATTGCAAAATGCTGCTAAGATTTTTATTAAGCATCTGAGTGTTCATTAAGGAATTTGAAAGTTCATATAGGGGTTTCCTGCAAAAAAAATGTTGAAAACCACCATTTTATATACAAACATTTGACTAGAATTCAATAATTGGTAGTAAAACTACACCTTTGATACATTATAATGATTTGTGCACAGTGTTTAATGTCTCTCATAGAATAATAGCAGGTCATTTGCATTTGAAATGATCTAAATAGCAGTATTATCAAATATAGTTTCTCTCTAAAATACATTTCAATAGTTAAAGATGGGCTAGACTAAGTTTTTAATCAAACCACCATCTCTATCGTACTATCTTTGGCTTTAGCATGAGTTTAAATGAGCCATCAATGACCTTTGAATATAGCAATCATAACATTTCTTAAAAGGCCAGACGCTAATCTACTGCATTACTGGTTGATCATCAGCCTCTGAGTGTTTCAACCTTTGACCCTTCCTTACTTTAGAAAATATATCCGATCAACACCAGCACAATGACCTGCACGAGGAGGACGGATCCTGCCATGGTCTCTACTGTGGCGCCTGGAGGAGAAGATAAACAAATCATTTGTAACACTACTGAATGTAGAATGTAGTTTTACTATTTTTGTGTTAAATATATATGCAAAATATATGAAACCTGTTGTTTAATTACAGAATTCGTGCAAAGTAACTACATTACCCTTCATGCTGTAAAATAAGTAAAGCATTTTTATCCCCGCCAACTTTATTTGGTCAAATTTTTAGACTGGTAGAAAAACAGCTATGTAATTTACAATGCTAGGTCCAGAAAACTGTATTCAGACCTGACGTTACACCTGAATTCTGTCGTATCAACATCAAAAAAACCTCCACAGATTAGTCCCATTTATGAACCACTTCATTTTATAATTTCATCCAGATATATAGTGTAAAATATGGTAATAGTTGCCATAAATAAAACTAAATGGTAATATTAGAAACGTGTATTTTAGTTCCACTGACTCAACAAAAAGTACAAATATGAATATAATACAAACAGAAATGACTGTGGCGCTAATATTTATTGTAAATTTCAAGGTTTAAGACTTTAAGCAAAACTGAAACTATAAATGTGTGGGAAATATACAAATTCTACTGTTTTTCGTGTGTTAAAACTGTACAAGTTTATCTTATACAGTAGTGTAAACTACTTTTAAAACGACTTGATTCATGGGTTAATTTTCATCTCTTTATGGATGTTTTCAAGTGTCGAGTTTTGAGAGAACAGATTTTCAAAAGAGAGACAGAAATCTTTAGAATCTTTCTCTCAGACATTTTATTCTAAATATATTCATACAGGGTAAGTAAATGGGTGACATAATTTCGGTAACACTTTATTTTGATGGTCCATTTGAGTATTAGTAGACTGTCTGCTTAATATCTGTTGATACTGCAGCTAAACAGACATTTAACTGACTGTAAGAAACTTTGCAAGTGCATATCAACTTACACTAACTCTAACCCTAACCTAATAGTCTACTTATAATCTAATGAGAATCAGTTGGCATGTAGATGCAATATAACTTAAATTCAACAAACGGACCATCAAAATAAAGTGTGACCAGAATTACTATTTTGGGATGAACTTTTTAAATAACTGTAGGGTCAATTTCTAGAGCACTGTGACCAAAGAGGTTTCCCCCTTCCTGTTCCTCACCTCCTTTCAGTGGCTGTGCTCCTGATCCACCAGAGCTTGGATTTGAGTTTCCAGTGGAGTTTCCATTGGCGGTTCCAGTGGGCACGTCAGCACGTGCGGTCTTCAAACCCACCGCTTCATCCAGCGCAGCCCTCTGATCCACTTTCAGCCCCCCGCGCTGAGCATCTGTTACCATCGCAGCATTATCAGGACCCAAGGCCTTCAGCTGGCTGACTGACAGCGCCTGAACACATTTGTAGACCAACTGAACATTTAAACTACACTGAAAAAAATATTTCTGCAATATTGTTGAGTTTAAACAAACTCATTTAATTTTGTAATGTTCAACTTAATTCGGTTGTTTAAATTCAGCCCAAATAAATTGTTTACATCCACTTAGCTTAAAAAGTTTTAGTAAATCCAAGGAAATATTTTATTTTCAGCATACTCAATATAAGATGCACTCTTAAAAAGGGTGACAGGAAGAGTACATGAAGTTTTCGTAGTGATGCCATAGAAAAACCTTTTTAAAACTTTTAGAAAAAGTTCTTCAAAGAGCCATATTTTCCAGTGTGAAGAATATTTTAGTAAAATAAAGAACCTGTCATTGAATAAAAAGTTTCTTCATGCAACCTAATTATTTTCTTTATTCTCCATTTCCACCTGGGGATACTCTTCCGGAGGCCCTCAGACTATGCAGAGTCACTGATTCGATCCGAGACCAATGACGAGATGATCCCAAGGTTTCCATATCCTGGACCGGGCCGTATCCTGAGCAGCTACTGTGATGGTCATGGAAGAGTGGAGAACATGAGACTGATTCCTGTGACGCTCCAGAAACAGACGAGTCTTCGCTGAGACCAGCTTCCAGCCTCCGCCGCTGAGATTGCAGCTCTGCACAAGACGTTTGGCCAGCGGAGAAATTAAAATGGTCGTGCCCAACTGAGTCTGGTTTCTCTCAAGATGTTTTTTTCTTCACTTTTGCCAATCAGTGAAGTTTTTTTCCCTCTCCGCTGTCGCCACTGGCTTGCATGGTTCGGGATCTATAGAGCTGCGCATCGTTGGATTTGCTCTTCAGTGTTTGGACTCTCAGTAGTGATTTAAACCACACTGAACTGAGCAAAACTGAACTGAACTTAAACACTACAAACTGAACTACACTGTTCCTATTTACTATGACCTTTTATGTGAAGCTGCTTTGACACAATCTACATTGTATAAGCGCTATACAAATATAGGTGAATTGAATTGAATTGAACCTTGGACCTCAGTTTTTTAAGAGTGTATATGATGATAACAGGGTAAGATATACAATACTTTTAAAAAAAGAGAGTGAACTTACAGCCAAACGATCCACGGGTATGAGAGGAATTGCAGAAGGCTGAATGAATGGCAAGATGGTTGAATTTAGACGGCTGATCTCAACAGCGTTTAAACCAGCTAGAGAGACATTCAGTGACAAAGGCAGTTTTTAAGATTTCAAACTTCAACATGTAAGCATTCAGCTCTAATTCACTGATAACTTTCCTCACCAATGATGTTCCCCATTATGCAGGTATGAGCTTCAGTCCAGTTCTCTGGCTTTCCAAACACAGCCACTGCCTTTTCCTTGAGACGATCCAAAATGTTCAGTGGACATGAAGTGCGACCCACCGCCTCTACTGCTTCCCTGTTGAAGCCATCTCAGTTAGACTTTAGTCTATATAAACATACTTGGAAATTGAAAAAAACAAAACTAAATGTGCTAGTATGTCTACCTAAAGCTGAGAGGATTGAGCTGATCAATCTGGGCAGGTTGTAGACCACAGATAAACTGTCCCAGACCAGCTGTCTCCATCTCTCCAAGACCAGACACATTAATTCCAGTCGCCCTTTGAAAAGCCTGCCAGATTGCTGCCCGCTGCAAAATGAATCACTTTCAGTATTTAAACTTGTTTATCTGCTTGCTTCCATTCCCAATGGATCCTTTTCACATTTCCGAGTTTCTCAGCAGTGGAATTTGTCATAGTTGGGTAAACGTAGAGCGCAGTGAATGGGAGAGTACAACTAATTTTTTTTTACAATCCTATTTGCTCAAATAATAAAAGAAAAACTCAACGATAGTGCTATTAAGACTTTTTAGAAAGACAAAAATGCTGTGAGATTGATAACGGCAGCCAGAAAAGATAACAATATCAAATGAACTATCTTGCCCATAGACACTGCATGTACACACATTTTTAAATCTAAATATTAAAATCCTTCAAGGATTTAAGATGCTGATGACCGTTAAACGCCATCATAATAATTGTGAAAAGGGTCCATTAATTTTTAGAACATGATTTCATAATTGCTGGCATGTTTCATGTTTAACACATGGATGAATGGTAAAAGCATTAACTATGCCTTTGTACAGATCTTATAAACATATTTTAAAAAGTGTGCTTCGTATATATTATATTATATTTATTATATTATATTAGATTATATTATATTATATTATATTATATTATATTATTTATATTATATTTATTATTATGTATATTATATTATATATATATATATTATATTATATTATATTATATTATAGATATATTATATTATATTATATTAATTATATTATATTATATATATTATATATATATTATATTAATATATTAAATATTATATTATATTATATTATTATATTATTTATATTATTATGTTATATTATATTATATATATTATATATATTATATTATATATATTATATTATATATATTAATTATTATATTATATTAAATTATATATTATATTATATTATATATTTTATATTATATATATTATTAATTATATTATATTATTTTATATATTATATTATATTATATTATATTAAATATTATATTATATTATTATGTTATATTATATATATTATATTATATTATATTTATATTAATTATTTATATTTTATAATATTATATTATATTATTATTATATTATTATTATATATATTATATTATATTATATTATATTATTATATATTATATTATATTATATTATTTTATAATATTATATTATATATTATTAAATTATTATATTATATTATATTATTATGTTATATTATATTATATTATTATGTTATATTATATTATTAGTTATATTATATTATATTATATTATATTATATTATATTATATTATATTATATTATATTATATTATATTATATTATATTATATTATTATTATATTTATTATATTATTTTATAATATTTATATTATATTAAATTATTATATTATATTATATTATATTATATTATATTATTATATATTATTTTATAATATTATATTATATTATATTAAATATTTATTATATTATATTATT
This sequence comes from Danio aesculapii, assembly GCF_903798145.1. NCBI lineage: Eukaryota > Metazoa > Chordata > Actinopteri > Cypriniformes > Danionidae > Danio > Danio aesculapii. The sequence continues at coordinate 33,887,333 of NC_079450.1, read as the reverse complement.
ATGTTATATTATATTATATTATTATATTATATATTATTATATTATATTATATATATTATATTATATTATATTATTTTATAATATTATATATATTATATTATATATATATTATATTATATTATATTATATATTATATTATATATACATTATATTATATTATATTATATTATTATATTATATTATATTATATTATATATTATATTATATTATATTATATTATATTATATTATTAATATAAATGTTGACAACAGTTCATTTTTTTTAAGCCACAGCTTATTTTTTGTACAAATTTATTGAATTTATTTGAATTAGATGTGTTTTTGTAACATTGTCAGTGTCTTTCTGGCACATCTGATAAACATTGCACTACAAAACTTTTAAATTCTTACAGACATCTTTCAAACAACGACATTACAAAACATTTTTAAGACTTTTTAAAAAGATTTTTTATTAAATGTATCTATGCTCGAATTACCTGTGTCTGTGTGAAGTTACAGTTGGCCAGTATCTCCAGTGTGTCCAGCGAGGCAATGCTGAGGTTTCCAAGCTCTTCTGCGCTAAAGCTCTGGCAGATGCAGCCCAGATTAGAAATAAGGGACTCGTTCAACATGGACACAGAACCCCATGCCTGTAACACACCATAGACACGATTTCTGAAAACAAGCTGTTATATTCTCAGATCCTGCTGCTGCTGAATTTAAATAATTATTGCTGTTTTGATGCTCTTTGGTGTGGTACGACTGATCACTGTATACTGGGTGACTCGGTTAAAACTGCAAGTTATCATGATCATTTCTTCCCATTTAACTGTTCCAGAAAGAATAACAAACTATTATTTGTTTTTATTTGTAACAAATTTCAAAATCAAGCCATGTTATGAATCTTATATTTTCATAAAGCACTTTATTCACATATACGAATATACTGTTACATCCCAAGAATTCCCCCCACCACACCCCCACTAAACTTTAGTTAACTTGAAATGTGTGTGTGTAGTATTATGTATTATTCAGGGGCGTAGCGGACATTTTAAAAGTGGGGGGGACAGCTGTATGAGATCATACATTCATATCATTTTAATCACCTGTTTCTAAATGGTCTGTCTCTAAAAGTGAGGGGGACGTATCCCCCCGTCCCCCCCGGTTGCTACGCCCCTGGTATTATTGTATAATAACATGGGTATGAGCTCATTGTACTCTATAGGGCAGTGTTTCCCAACCCTGTTCCTGAAGGCACACCAACAGTCCACATTTTCAACCTCTCCCTAATCAAACACACCTGAATCATCTTATCATAACATCAGAAGAGACTCCAAAACCTGAAATGGATGGGTCAGATAATGGAGACATCCAAAATATGTACTGTTGGTGTGCCTCCAGGAACAGGGTTGGGAAACACTGCTATAGGGTATATGCCGAGCTAGTGTTTTTCCCATACTGATAAACTTCCAGTGACCTGTTATTGTGAAAATTGTAAAATGCATTCAGCTAAATAAACTTTGGCATTCGTTTAGTAGTTTAAGCGTAAAACGAGACAAAAAGCTGTTTACTCGCGCACGCCCGTCAGAATCGGCAGGCTAGCGCAGAAGCTCTATTGAATATAATGGGGTAAAATAAGTGCTCATATTATAAAGACATGATAGGGGAAATGTAATTTAATGCAGGGCTTCTTGTACAATCTGAGACCCACTTTATTTCAGATATCACTCAGCCAGTGGAGATCGCTGATTTTTTAAAGAAAACAGACCTTAAATGCGCAGATTTTTGCATTGGCATACAGTTGACCGGAAGCGCTTAACCCAGGTTACTGGCAAATTCAAAGTCCTATTAGCATGCTTCGGCATATACCCTATCAATGTGGTTTATGAGGACACACAGTGCGTCCTCGTAATTCAAAACTTAAAAACATGCATAATGAGGTCTTTTGACACTCAAGATTTGTCATGTTTCCTTTGAGGGTTGGGTTTAGGTGTAGGGTAAGACTATAAAATAAGCTTTTTTTACAATATAAAATACAATTAAGTACAGTCCTCATAAACTATATATACAAGCAGTTTGTGTGTGTGTGTGTGTACCTCCACTGTTTTTGCTTTGAGTGCAGTTAGTTGTTCTGTGCTATAGTTGTTTATCTCTCCTAATGTTGGCACAGCATCTTTGAAGATTTGCACAGCCATTTTGCTAAACTGAGTGGCAGTCCAGTAAACATTCCCCTGTTTTAAGTCCTCAATATTTGCAAGAGTAAGCTCTGTTGTTGTGAGCACCACTGTGAGGGAAAATGTTTAAAGATGGTTAATATTTCAGCTGTTCAAGAGTTATGAAAACATATGTTATGATTTAAAAAAATATATTGTTTCTATTCTATTTGCACTCTATGGCACACAAACCTGCACGCTTCCTGCGGCTTAGTAGAGCGCTACTCGTTTTGAGCTCAAAAAGTTTGCGGCGGAGTGCAGCGAGATCAAACCAGGAGCTGAATTCCTTTGGTGGAGGAACCACAGGCTGACTGGACAAACTGTCCAGCTCTGACAGATATAACTTCAACCAACTCTACACAACACAGAGGAGAGGATTAGCAAATGAACATAAAAACTAATCACAATAAATCACTTTATTAAATTAAATAAATGACTTGTGATTAAAGATTATTAAATCATTTGTGAAATTATAAATTAACTGTAAACAAATGTAAAATATATAATATTTATAAAAAAAAACATCCATCAATATTTAATTGATAACTCAAACAACCCATAACTATATTGTGAAATAAATAAATATTTTGTGAAATATATACATAGGTAAATATAGTATACATAGGTAAATGATTAGCCTCCATGTCAACTTTTTCATGTTATTTTGAACTTTTATACCTCACACAACATGAAATTCACAATACAAAATCAACATTCAGGAAAATAATGTAAACAAATTATAATAAATATAATTACAAAACAAAAATTATAACAAATATAAAATAATACAATACAACAGACGGTCAAAATGACAACCCTTCAATTTTCCTTTTATGTGCTCTACAAATACTCCAAAAAGCTACCCCATTTCTGATTAAAACTATGGGTGGAGTCCTGAAGTCTTGCCAACATGCGTTCGTATGATGCAGTAGAAGTCATCAGCTCAATCCAATCCTTTAAAGAGAAAGTATCTGAGTTCTTCCAATTTCGCAGCACCAGTCTCACAGCGATAAAACATCCTGCGATGACTAGCCCAGCCTGTGCTTTAGATATACCGTTCTGTAAAATGGATGTATCACCAAGAAGACAAACTCTTGGGGAATAAGGTAAAGGTTGTCCCAGCCATTTCTCCAGGTTTTGAATAACTCTTGTCCAAAATGACAGATCCACATTAAGTGTAAAAAGGTGCCCACAGAATGACCACATTTCCAACAGTGGTTATTTTTCATTAATCCTATACTATGCAGTCTTACTGGGGTCCAGTAATACTGATTATTATCTTGTAATATATGAGTTTACTCCTATAGCATCTCTCACAGCACTCCCTATACCAGAATCTACAACCTCCCATTCACCCTCTTCAAATTTCACCTCCAGGTCTTTCTCCCAAATAATTCTTAAATGATCACTTTTTCCATACATGTTGTTAGCAGCAATCTTATATAAAAAAAAGATGTGGTTTGCACTGACTTTGGCATATTTAGAAACCCTAATAAAACACTTTCTTCTGCTCCTGCCTTATATCCAACAGATCTTATACTACTATGCAGTTGTATATACTTCCAGAAATCCCCTTTATCTAATAGATTGAATTTGTTATTCAACTCCTGAAATGAATACAGTGCCCCTGTCCATATAAATCATCAACTGTTTTCAGGTCTTTTTTACACCAATCCTTCCAATAGGCTGTTTTCATTCCTATCCTAATAGCAGGGTTATTCCATAATGAAGAATAGCCTTGTTTATAATGGGTCAAATTAAATATCTTGTGTACTTTTTTCCAGACCTCCTGTGTGTTCCAATATAAGGTTAACTTTCCCATCCATAATAGAATGTAAAGATTTCTGGGATAAAGCATCAAGAACACTGAATGGGAAAGTCAGAGTTTTCTCTATTCTTTTTCAAATATTTCTCAAGTGAGGTTTAACACAGAAGAATTGTTTAAACACAATTTAAACAGTTTTTAATGACTAATTCCTTTTGTCTTTGCCATGAAGACAGTATATCATATTTAACTAGTTGTTTTGCAAAATGAACTAGGCAAATTTGGCTAATTAGTCAAGTTATTGTATAACAGTGGTTTGTTTTGTAGCCAATAGAAAAAAAAAATACTTATAAATTGTTTATAAAAAAATTTAAAACTACTTTTATTAACTATAAACTAAAGGAAAAAATATTTTCACCAGAAGAAAAAACATTATAGGAAATATTCTGAAAATTGTTGTTAAACATCAATTGGGAAATATTTCAAAGGGAATAATTTTCCCCTAACTGTAACTTGTGAAATAAACCAATAAACCGTAAAAATAGATTAACTGCAAAATAAGCAAACAACAAAATCTAATAATCAATCAATCAATCAATCAATCAATCAATCAATCAATCAATCAATCAATCAATCATTCAATCAGTCAATCAACATTTACAATTAAAAATCCAGACTCTTACTTTGGATGGCAGCTTCTCAACAGCCGTATCGTTAAGAAACAAAAGTGGCCCAATTGCCCTGACGTCTTCCTCTGACCAATAAGCAGGATCCCTTGTTCAAAGAAAACACAAATGTTTCATTATGAACAGTGTACATATGTCAAGGCTGGAGCAAGAAAGGAAGTTGTTTTTCTCTAAATGTTTAAAGAGCCCCTATTATGCTTCAAACAAATATTTTGGTTTTGGGGGTCTCCAACAGGCTGATAAGCATGCACGGTCAAAAATACTTTCATTGTCTTACAATATGCATTTATTTTTACCTAATTATCTAAACGAATACCATATGATTTGTTTGCGAAGCTGATCTGCTCTGATTGGTCCAATGACCCAGTCTGTTGCAATTGGTCAACTGGGTTCAGCGCGAGACAGAGAGAAACGCCCACGATGGCTTATCAGCATTGTTGAAGTAGTCAGAGTACAGAGTGTATGTGTGAGCCCAATGCAGGAGTGCATTAACACAATGCAGTTTAACACCAGCCAATTACTCTATTCTTAACCATAAACAAAAACAATGAGACACATCAATATTAATCCACACAGCAGCAAAAATTTTACTATTTTGAAACTTGATCTCTGCACGTGTTTAGGAACAGCTGACAGTGGCCATAGCAATGACAAAGGGCAAAGAATCGCGAGCTCACAAACACATTTAAATCGGTAAACAAAGCAGCACTCATCGCCTTTTCAACGCGGCTTATGATGCGATATATGAATATAAAGAGTTAACCAGATAACAGTACAAGCCGCGTTGAGCGATTACAAGTAACAAAACACAATTAAATACATATTTTGCAAGCTAGAGAAAACAAGGAGGCAACCATTTTAATTGCAATTACTTGCACTCATGACATGAGGGAAGAAACTGATCCATGAACTGTGTAGGGATAAAGTTCCCGTCAAGCTCTGACAAAGTCCCATACATCAATAGTCTTTTCTGATCCTTCCTTTAACAAATGGCTGACGAATCCCCCAGAACATTCACTTGTTAATGTTGACCCATCTACAATCATGATCAGTCTCACACACACCGCTACTCTGCTAGGGTTTGAAGGCAAAGGCATGTTCATGTTTTACCGAATCAGGCACAGACATATTTGGTATTGTTTTGTGTCGACGTCGATACGAACAGGCAAAAGATCCGGGCAAACGAAGAATCATTTTTTGACCCTCTTCTGCGTCGTGTACGTGAAGATTTGGATAGATGGACTTCTCTACCACTGTCTATTTTAGGAAGGATAGTCTTGATCAAGATGGTAGTCCTGCCCCGAATTTATATTTATTCCAAATGATTCCAATTCTTCTAAGTTGCACTAGACTTAGGGATGTTAACAGCTGGTTCAGTTCTTTCATTTGGAATAGAAAGAAACCAAGACTAAAATTGACTAAGATGCAACTTCCGGGACATAAAGAAGGTCTTGCAGTTCCGGATATTAGGTTGTATCAACTGGCCACCCAATTTCGATATGTTTTTGAATATTCTGTCTGGTTAGACATTGAATCGGTCAACTTAAGTGATGGCTCGCCAATTTCATTGGCCAGTCTATCATTTGTTTTAGATGTTAAAAGAATCCCTGGACTAGGGCAGAATATCGTGAGTAATACATTAAGAGTGTGGAAAAAAATAAGGAACTGGGAAGGAAAAGGCAAATTTTTGTCCCCTATGACGCCGATACAAGGAAATTTAGATTTTTAACCTGGAATTATGGACGATGGTTTTACATTGTGGAGACATGCTTATATAACAACTATAAAAGATTTATTTGAAAATGAGGTATTATTATCATTTGAGCAACTGAGAACTAAATATAAATTACCCCCAAATAATTTTTTTGATATTTACAAATTAGAAGTTTTGTGCAGAAACATGTTGTCTCTGGATTTTCTTGTCATCCTACCCCAATAGAAAAGGTGCTCCTCGATAATAGATCGAAATCACTTATAAAGCGTTGTTATGAAGCTTTGCTGCTAGGAGCAAAAGTTAATAATGAGACAACACTAGATGTTTGGCAGAAAGATCTGGGATGTTCAATCGATCTGGAAACTTGGACACACATTTGGCAGTATGCTGGCAATATATCAATCTGTAATAGAACTAAAGAACAACAGTTCAAACTTTTACATCGTCTCCAAATTACCCCATCACGTAGACATAAATTTAATTCAAATTATTCTCCATACTGTTTAAAGTGCAAAGTTGAAGAAGGTGATTTTATACATTGTATTTGGAACTGTATATATATCAAAGGCTATTGGGTACAGATTTGTAGGAGATTAAGCCTTATATTTAATACAAGATGTAACTTCAATTCTCTTAATTTTATGCTAGGTCTTACTGATAATAATTTGAAGAGTGCAAGAAACAGGAAGTTGTTTAACTTTCTTACCTATGCTGCCCGTAAGTGTATTTTTCTTAAATGGATATCTGATAAACTACCAACAGTATCAGAATGGCATAAGGTAATATTTGATCTTATGTCATTGGAATATTTTACCCACTGGTCAAGGGGAAAAAGTGATACTTTTTATCAGATCTGGACTCCTTTCCTTGAATATGTAGGTCCCAGGATTTCAGGTACATTTTTGCAAAACCTTAGACCACCATAAAACTTGGTTAATTTATGTATTCTTCTATTATTATTATTACTTTGTATTATTGTCTTTTTGATCTTCATTATGTGCTGTGATGTTGAGAAAATTGTTGGTTGTAAACTGTGGTCATTGTTCTGTTTTGTTTTGTTAAAATAAAAACAAAAAAAACAAAGAATCATTTAAACAGCTCTGAGTCGAATCTTTTATTAAAAAAATCTATATTTTTAGACAAGGAACACTTTCAGATTTAAATCTCAGCTGGATGTTCTCATTTACTAGAGCTGTGTTGCACGCTGCATAGGTTTTCAAAAACCCACAACAGAGGCTCTTTAAAGTACTCAGCTGCAGCCTCTTCACCACTGAAACACTTCTAAATGCAGTGATGTGGGCTCTGAGGTCTGTGTGAAATTGGTTTGTGTGTGAATCTGCACGTGCTCTCACCCATAGGTTGCGATAAGCAGTCTAAACAGATCCTGTCTGTTCTGTTGCTGGATGTACTGACAGGATGCCAGAGCCTGCAGTGTGGCGTTGCGAGCCGTAGGGTTCAGAGAAGAGATCCAGACTGGGTCCAGTTCACACACCAAAGGGCCGAGAGTCAAGACCTCTGTGGCTGTCAGATTAGACACGTTCCCCTTCTGCACATGCACACATACACACACATCAGAACACTTATGGCCAAAGCCTGCAATAATGTTTTAGACCAGGAGTGCTAGCTAATCAAGCCTGCAGGTGTGTTGAGGCAAGTTCACTGTAAAAAATGCAGGGTTCCACACAATTCATTCATGTTGTCCCAACACTAATCGATTTAGTTAGTTAACACTTTTAACAAACTTATGTGGATTGAACATAAACAAATTAAGTTGTCCCAATAAAATGTGAAGAATCGTGTTCTTTCAGCTCATTTTAATTAAGTAGTTTGAAATTTTTCTTTTTTTTTTGAGTGTTGGAGCTAAAATCTGCAGAACACCCCTGGACACCCCTGTTTTAGACAAACAACTATTTAATAGATGTTATCACAGAATGTGGTTCAAAATATTCCAGATTTTTAATGCAAAAATGAGGTGGACCTGTGTCTAAATAAAAATGTACAAATGTAAGTTTAAAAAAAAATAATAATCAAAACAAAACAAAAGAAGCCCGAACTCTCTTAAAATAAACATTTCAGGGTTTATGTAGAAAGGATTGGAGAAGTTTCCAAAGTTTCCTGAATTTGTCCTATTTGTGGTTGAGGTCATAAGTTAATTTTTCCAAAGGAAGAAAGACTGACAACTGAAAAATCCACATGGAAATAGTTGGAATTTGAGAAGTAGACAATTTTAGTAATAAACATTTCTTAACCAGACATGTAAGAGTTGTAAACAGAGGTTTGAGCTCTGAGTCAAAAAGGTCTTCAGGAATGTCATTCAACAAAAAAAGTGAGGGGGAGAAATTAAAACGTTTTCCAATTTTCTCCTGGATTGCAGAATGAACCCCACTCCAAAACGGATGGATGTGAACACAAGACCAAAATACATGAAAAATGTGCCCTTGCAAGTTTTGCACTCAAAGCAGAGTCAGAACAAGCTGGGAACATTTTATGCAGATGAACAGGTGTAAAATAGAATCTGTGGAAAAACTTAACATTTGTTTATGTATGGAACTTGAGGTACATTTTGGAAGAGTACCATCACAGATCTTGGACCAATCTGCAGGATTAAACAGAACTCCCAGGTCCCGTTCCCATAGGGGTTTCTAGAAATCACAAACTGAGGAATCAGAGTAAACTAATAAGGCATAGAATTTAGAATGAGCCCTTTAAAAGAACTTACTGACAGCATGGTTTCTTCCAGTTCTAATAATTTAAAACAAAATTCATTTTGTTTTAATTAAGACTCTATAAAACGAGTGTGAATAATTAATAACAAAATTTGAATTTTTGGGTGAATTAATCCTTTAGCTTAAATATTTTATTCACTTTAAAAAATATATAGATTTATACTTTGAAAAAACAAGAAAAACCATAATAATAAAAATAATAATAATAAAAAAAAATAATAAAAATAAATAATAATAATAATAATAATAATTATTATTATTATTTAAACACATTATAGACATATACAGCAAAATATGAAAATAGAAAAATAGAAATATTAGAAAACACATTTTAAAAAGGGTCATGGTTTTTATTTTATATTATGACATTCTCTGAGGTCCACTTATAATGTTAGCAAGATTTTTCTTGTTCAAAATATGAAAGTAATGTACTGTGTTTTCTATTCAAGAGGAAATTGTGTCACAGTTTTGCAGCATAATTGTGAAATAATATGGGTCAATTTGGTCTAAAATACAAACAAACAAATCATCCCTCTACTTTTTCTGCAAGAGATGAAATGCCATTCTAAAGGTCAAGCTTAAGAGTTTTGTAAAGTAATAGTTAATGTTTGTTTATCAGCAAATCAAACACTAAGAGAAGGATACATATACATACAATAATGGCTACATTTCAACAACTGCACTTAATGTTTGTGGTATGAAAAAGAAAGATGGATACAGTAATAAGGCAGCATCAGGGTTACTAAGGATAATTCAATGTTATTATTTGATGAAATATTCATTTTAATGTCCTGTTGTCCTTAGAACTGCATTAGGCAACATCAGACAAATGAAACCAGTTGTGAACATCGACACATTAACATATTGTGTGGGTTTTTGGACAAGAGAGGAAAAATGTGTGCTTGCAGATTTTACCAAGCAGCCGATGGCTCTTTTAGTAAGTGCGCTGCGAGCTGGGGAACTGTTGGGCAGAGAGGACAGATTGACATCCTTCATCTTCTCCATGAAAGCAGGACACACAGCATCTGACAGGTTTTGAATCTTCTCCACTCTGAATGTGGAATGAGAGTGTAAATGCACACACACAAAAACATGAAAAACAGTATCCTGCCTGTTTAGCATATGATTTACACTTCATTTACATGTCATTTGAATGCACTGAAAATGTAAATGAATGTTAATAGTATATGTGTGTTCCTACGGTAGATTGATGAGCAGCACAGCTGGGATTGCCTGAAGCTCAGCGTTTTTAATGTCATTGAAATATCCTGCTCTCTGTGCCTCCAGACTCGCAAAGAGCTTTTGAGCTGCACAGCGGATCTGAGAAGTAAAACAAAATCAGAAAAAATGAGTTGCTTTGTAGATTTGATGGTAAAAACTAAGTCAGAGTTGATGAAAGAATGTGTGTGTTACTGAATGAATACAAGATGTTGACCTGAGTCCTGGAGAGCCACATGCAGGATTTGTTAAGCTCCTGTGACATTTGCAATGCATCAGTTCGGTTGAATTTCTCAAGCATTTCACAGGTGACACCTTGCACAGCCTGACCCAGTTTCCTGCCGACAACATTTTGAGCTTTATCAGAACTTTGAATCTTAGCGGTAGAATGTACTAAATAATATTCGCACAGATTTGTACCCCGATTCAAAGTCTCTATAAATCTATGCTAGAATCTGAAAACCAGATTCCACAGAAAAGACCATAGTGAATAATGGACAGATATTTATCTTTCACAAATATACACTGCCCATTCAGAAGAAAAGCCACACACACTAATATTTCATTGGACTGCCTTTAGATTTGATTATAGCACATGTTTGCCGTGGCAACACTTCAATACTCTTCTGCGATCTCACAATTTATTCCTGTCCAGAGTTGCATTATTTTTACACCAAGATCTTGAATTGTTGATGGTAAGCAAGGCCCCTGCACAAAGTCTTTTCCAGCACATTCAAACGATTCTCAAGAGGGTTAAGGTCTGGACTCTATGGTGGCCAGTCCATGGGTAAAAATAATATCTTGTGCTCCCTAAACCACTCTATAACAAGTTAAGCTTCATGAATCCTAGCATTGCCATCTTGGAATATATACCCTTGCCATCAGGAAAGAAAAATGGATGTAGTAACCTGGTCATTCAGAATATTCAGGTAGTCAGCGCAGCTGGCCTCATTCTTTGGGCACATAATGTTACTGAACCCAGACCTGACCAACTGCAGCATCTCCAGATCATAACACTGCCCCACAGGACTGTATGGTAGGCTGTAAACATGATGGGTGCACCACTTCATCTGCCTCTCTTCTTATCCTGATTTACCCATCACTCTGGAACAGAGTGAACTCAGACTTATCAGACCCCATGGAATCCTTCCTTTGCACCAGAGTTTAATCTTTACGCTCTCTAGCAAATTGAAGGTTTTCCAGTTTTTAATAATGCAATGGACAGTTCTTAACCCAATTTGGCTAGTTTCAGCAATCTTCTTAGATGTTTTATTTGCTTGATGCATGCCAATAATTTGACCGCTTTTCTGAAACATATGAGGATATGTCTCCCGACATTGTTGTTGAAGATTAGATGAGAGTAGAATAGTAGAGAGTAAAGAAGCTACTCTCTGCATCAGTTAGGGTTAAAGAAGTTGTTACCAGCTGAAACATAACCATCCATGTAATTGTTCGGGAGGCTCTTACCTATTTGCTTAGTTAAATCCAGGTGGTGACTTTTTTTTGGACAGGCAGTGTATCATTTCAATGAAATTGTAAACTTTTTAATTCTCTGACTGAAGTAATTTATTACATTTAGGTGTGCAAAATCCCATATACCGTTAAAAATTTGTCATATAAAATGGCTATATAATAAGATAAAATTGCTCCTAGAAATATTATTCTTATATTTTATTTAGTTATTTTAATGTATTATTTACTTTTTCCTTTTTATTTTATTTTATTATTTTCATTATTCTTAAAATTATAAGAAAAGTTATGTGCATAACCACACTGAAAACTATTTTCAGTTAGAAATTGCTAGTAAACGTCACAAACATGTTTGACTGGAAGTAGCACACTGTATTAAAAAAATAAAATAAATAGTTTAATATGAATATAACAATAAACCTTGCTTTATTTATTATATAAGATGAACAATATGTATGAGTCTCACCCTAATTCGCCAAGGTTGATCTTATTCCCCATCATCTTCTTCAAAAGGAAAACTGACTACACAGAGAAAAAGAAATTAGATAGTAATAGATGGGGGTGGTAATGGATTTAGGGATTTGTATTAGTGTGTACCTGAGCACGAGTCCAGCCTCGTCCCTTAAGCTGATCCACAGAGCCCAGGTCAGCCTTCTCCAAAATGGACAGAGACAAAGATGAAAGGAGGGAATCTGGCAACCCTTTGACCAGTTCAGATGCATTCACGTCACGACGAAACTGATCATTTCACAAAACAAAAGACAGAGTGAGTGCAAAAACCAAGATGGTGGCAGATAGAGTTTCCACATTGCAGAATATTTTTTTGTAATAATAATAATAATAATAATAATAATAATAATAATAATAATAATAATTAACAACGACAACAATAATGATAATAATAAAACATGTCTACATAATATACAACAGAAATGCAACCCAGAAAAACCTAAATGACATTTGGAAAAAGGTTTCTATTGTTTTCTTATCATTCCATCTTTCTCTGAATGACTTTATCATCTTACCGCATTCAGCAGTGCTGTTCTCTGCAGGGAGGACATTTTCTCAGTCATATTTCCCAGGGCTTTGTTTCCCAGCAGACCTTCTGTCTTCACATTTTTGAGGAGGGAACTGGCAACCCCTCTCACCACTGAACCCAGAGACAACAGCTTCTCGCCACTTACATTCTACAAAAGAAATAAATAACATTATTGTGAAAGTAATAAATGGATGACGCTATCTATTGACATAAACTGTGCAGAAGGTCAAACCTTGGCAGTCTCCAGCATTTTCTTTGCCAGAGCTGTAGCTTGAGCGGGACTCCATTTGACCTGACTCAGGGTGCTGAGGGTGCTGTTCAGGTCCTCTGGGCTGAAACGGGACAGTCTGGAGAGAGGAAGAGCAGACACTGATGACCCTAGAGACTGAAGAAGCTCAGAGGAGGAGCTGTCATCTTTCTCCAGAATGTTCTGTACCAGCTGTCTCTTGACCTGAGGGACAGTTCAGCACAATGAAGGTAAAATATAAAGAAGAATATTTACAGTAGCAGCAGCATTCATCTCATCGAGATTCAATTCTGACCTTGTCTACCTCCAGGTTGCTGCAGGCATCAATCTGAGACAGCAGTTTTCTGCTAAAAGTCAGATTCAGAGACGGTGCGCTATCAAAGAAACAAGCCAGAGAGCCTAGTCTGTGGAAACAAAATGGGAGTGAATCAGTGTTGAAGAAACTCTTGGATGTATAGCGAGGGAGGAATACATGGATGCCTATTTCTCCCTCAAAATAAAATAAAATAAAATAAAATAAAATAAAATAAAATAAAATAAAATAAATAAAATAAAATAAAATAAAATAAAATAAAATAAAATAAAATATAAATAAATAAATAAATAAATAAATAAATAAATAAATAAATAAATAAATAAATAAATAAATAAATAAATAAATAAATAAATAAATAAATAAAATTAAATTAAATTAAATCAAATTAAAATAATAGACTTTATATTTAGTTTCAAAGAGTTTCAAAGAGTTGCAACTTATTTCACAATGTGATTTGTGTGAATTTGTTCATCATATTTGGGACTTAATAGGGCAGTGTTTCCCAACCCTGTTCCTGGAGGCACACTAACAGTACATATTTTGGCTGTCTCCCTTTTCTGACCAATTAACTTCAGGTGTTGGAGTCTCTTCTGATGTTATGATAAGTTGATTCAGTTGTGTTTGATTAGGGAGAGGTTGAAAATGTGGACTGTTGGTGTGCCTTAAGGATCAGGGTTGGGAAACACTGTAATAGGGTATATGCAGAAGGACTTTAATTTGTCAGTAACCTGAGTCAAACGCTTCTGGTGAACTGTATGTCATTACAAAATCGGCACGTTTAAGTTCTGTTTTCTTTAAAAATCCACTATTTTCACTGCCTGATTGATACATACTATATAAAGTGGCTCTCAGAATGTACAAGACGCATTGCATTAAATTAAATTTTCCATTCTATATCTTTAAAATATGACAGTTTTTTTTACCCCAGTATTTCCCATGGAGCTTCAGCGATAGCCTGCTGATCCTGATGGGCACGTGCATGTAAATGACTTATAATCTCGTTTTACTCTTGAACACCTAAATGAACACCAATGTCTATTCAACTGATTATGTTTTAATTACATTACAACATCGATGCTGTAAGGCGATGCAGTGGCGCAGTAGGTAGTGCTGTCGCCTCACAGCAAGAAGGTCACTGGTTTGAGCCTCATCTGGGTCAGTTGGCGTTTCTGTGTGGAGTTTGCATGTTCTCCCTGCGTTCGTGTGGGTTTCCTCCGAGTGCTCCGGTTTCCCCCACATTCCAAAGACATGCGGTACAGGTGAATTGGGAAGGCTTAATTGTCCGTTGTGTATATCCCAAAATAGTTTGCTAGTAATATTACACAATTAGACTTTTTATCTTGAAATTGTGACCAAGTTTCACTTGATTGTAACTAATATTTCACAGTTTGCCTCTACATAGATTTGTTTAATAAGGTTGTCTTCAAATGTGTGTATATTTATATAATATGACATTTTTTTCTTGCAGTGTGTCTCAAAAAAAAAGATTTTACTTCTGTTAAACAGTTAGTGTTGTAAACAAATGGACCACAAAGTAGCACCAACATTTCTAGAGGAATCAGTGTACTTTTCTATCCTAATATCTTTTCCCAAAAGCAAACACTTGACAGAAACTAAAGATTTAGTTCAGATCCAAACCTGTCCACATTCTGAGTGAAATTGTCGCTGCTGGAACACTCTTGTTTCAAACGCTGGAAAAGTGTCCGACCCAGAACAGGTTTCATTCCAGTAACATTCTGAAATGATGGAGGGAAATCTGGAGTCCTGAAAAAATCACATAGCTGGAAAAGAGAGAGATAATTAGAGTCAATAACACTTATTTAATAAGAATAAATTATACATATTTACATGAGATAATTTGAGACCACAACCAAGAAATGTTACACAAAATAAGATTCATGATTTTAGTTTGTTTATCATGTTACAGACACTGACCTCTTCTTTTGGGATGTTTTTTACTTCCTCGATGGGAAGGCTGGACAGAAAAGGTCCCATCATTGACAACATTCTAGCTTTCAGCCAGAGCATTTTTGCAGGACAAACAGTATGAACTGGTGTTGAAACTATATATAAAAACAAAACAAGGACATTTTAGTTTGAACTATCCCTTTAAATGTGCCTTATGTGATAAATGCAAGTCATGCCGAAGAGAAGCCATCCTGATCTCATTTTATGTGATGTATAATAGCAATAAAAGGCATTCATTGATAAGTCATTCAAACAGCTTATTTTCTACGCCAAGGGTCACAATATTTGTCCTGGAGGGCCGGTGTCTGTGAAGAGTTTAGCTCCAACTTGCCTCAACACACCTTTAACTTGCCTCAACACACCTTCCTGTAAGTTTTAAGTATACCCTGTAAGACCTTGATTAACTTGTTGATGTGTGTTTGATTAGGATTGGAGCTAAACTCTGCAGGACACTGACTCTCCAGGAACAAGTTCGGTGACCCCTGTCTTATGGCAACCCAAAAAATACTTTTTTCTTATAAGTTCTTCTGTCAGCTTTTCTATGGTTTACCGTTCATCACAGAAGGTTTAGCCACTTCAGCACTTGGTTTGCTCATCATATCCATCATCTTGACCAATAGGCCACTTTCTACAATAGTCAAAAAAAATGTAATGGATTATTTAACATACAGTTGGAGTCAGAATTATAAGCCCCCCTGAATTATAACCCCCCCCCCCCTGTTTATTTCCCCCCTATTTTCTGTTCAACAGAGAGAAGATCTTTTCATCACATTTCTAAACATAATAGTTTTCATAACTCATTTCTAATAACTTATTTATTTTATCTTTGCCATGATGACAGTAAATAATATTTCACTAGATATTTTTCAAGACACTTCTATACAGCTTAAAGTGACATTTAAAGGCTTAACTAATTAGGGTAACTAGGCAAATTATGTTAATTAGGCAAATCATTATATAACAGTGGTTTGTTCTGTAGACGATCGAAAAAAAGTATAGATTAAAGGGAGCTAATATCATTGACCTTAAATTATTATTTTTTTCATTTAAAACTGCTTTTATTCTAGTCAAAATAAAACAAATAAGACTTTCTTCAGAAGAAAAAATATTAGCAGACATACTGTGAACATTTTCTTGCTCTGTTAAATATCATTTAGGAGATATTTAAAAAAGAAAAAAAAATCAAAGGGGGGGGCTAATAATTCTGACTCAACTATATTTATACATATACATTAAGTCAAAACAGCCCATTTTAAGGTTTGGTTTGATGATAAAACTAAATGTTAAATAAATAATAAAAATTACAAACTTACGATTGGCAGGTTTTTCCTGCTGACTACTGGTGGTGGTGGGAGCTCTCAGATGGCAGTTAAATTCATTTTGTGCATTTCTCTCTTTGACCCATCCAATGATTTCATTCTTCTGTTGCTCAGACAGAACAGCAAACACCTCACTAAACACCTTCATCCTTGTGCATAATGAGGGAGGAGAGACAACAAAATATTTCACCCAAATTGTAGAACACAGTTAAATTGCTTCATGTTCAGATCCTTGAGTACAATAAAAAAGAGAATATTCACATTTCAGCCAGTTGAGAGTTTTGTGTAAAAGCTGGCAGCACAAAGCTAGATGGAGGCATTGTTTCCAAAAAAGGTTTAGCTGCCCATAAAAGCTTTGTTAGGTCCTCTTTAAGGAGATCTGTTCCGTTCTGCATGATGGTTGTCCAGGAAAGTGGTGCCAAGAAAGCCCGCATGAAACAACGAGAACCCTCCTGAGAATGAAAAAATGTTAATAAAATTTTGCCTCCAAAGAAAAAGAGTCCAAATAATATAATATAATATAAAATAAATAATATAATATAATATAATATAATATAATATAATATAATATAATATAATATAATATAATATAATATAATATAATATAATATAATATAATATAATACAAAATAATATAATAAATATAATATAATATAAAATAATATCATATAATATAATATAATATAAAATAATATAATACAAAATAATATAATAAATATAATACAAAATAATATAATATAATATAATATAATATAATATAAAATAATATAATATAATATAATATAATATTATATATTATAATATAATATAATATAATATAATATAAAATAACATAACATAACATAATATAATATAATATAATATAATATAATATAATATAATATAATATAATATAATATAATATAATATAATATAATATAATATAATATAATATAATTTTTAGTCCAATACTAACCGTAGCATTCCTCATGAACTCAATCATATGGCCCATGTTGGTGCAGTTCCGCATCTTCTCAGCAAAGCTCTGCAATTTATTATAAAAGAACAAGAAATAAAATATAGAAAAAATTATAAGAGTCTTTCTGTGTATTTTCTATATGGAAGCACATTTATTTGTCAAATTATGTCACAAACACTTTTCAAAAGACCTTTTAAACATTTTGAAATGATTAAAATTTGGAAGAAGTCTCTTCTGCTCATCACCGCTGCATTTATTTGATCAGATATGAAGTAAAATAATATATTCAGTGAAATTATTTTGCAGTTTAAAAGAGCTGTTCAAGTATTTTTCTAAAATTACATTCATTGATGGCAGAGCAGATTTCTATCTCTTCAATATCAAATTTTCCTTTAGAAATCCTTAAGAATCAATTTTAAGTGCAAAATCCCATCAGACTACCTTTTAAAAACTGGCCTCTGGTGTTTGAACGACCAGAGTGTAAAAGCACTCGTGTGTTTATAATGATGAGATTTTTACCCTAGTCATTTCCTGTTCCTCTGCCGTGTCATTGGGCTTCATATTGGGGCGAGAGTGAGATGAAAAAGGCATTGAGGAGAGAAGCTCCAAAAACACAGGCACAGGACTCTCCATCATCTGTGCATGAGAGCTGAGTGAAGATAAAGGGGAAACGCTTTTTTCAATGCAATGAAATGTGATCATTATTCAAATATACACCTGGTTAATAGTTATAGCTGTGTAACATTAGCTGAGAGGCAGTCTACCTGTTCTGTGTGTAGTTCATTGCAGGCATTTGGTAACCTGAAACAATACAGTCCTTTAACAAAAGACACGGTGCATAACCGAGAAACATAAAAACTCTGTGACTGAAAACAAGAGTGGAAAAAAGAACACAATCGCTGGTTGTGAATCTTAGGAGAAACTAGAGAACACTTGCAATCTGACTCTTAAAAAAATCCAATTTGATTAATGATGGAAGTGTATTATGTCTGGTAGACGTGTGTCCCAGTGCACAAATGCAAATATATCCAATATGGTTTTGGGCATTTATATTTGCATGTGGATTATGTAATTCACTGCCCAATAATTCATTGCATTAAATCCAGGTGCAACATGTGTATTATTTTTAATACCAAGATTATGTAATCATTTTGTAAGGCCAGCTTTGTTCAAACTAAAAGATAATAGAAAAATGTGATAGTATGCAGTCAGAAATCTTACCTTTGTTGGAGCATGTGATCATCTAAAAAATCAAAAGGAATTATTAACAGGTCGTACTCTGATTTTTAAACTTTCAAGGCTCATCCTTTTTTAAATCAAATGAATGACTAGGTATGAACTGATTCATCTTAGTATTGTGAAATAAATTTCTAATAACAGTTAGTAATGATTTATTGTACGAAAATACTACTGGAAAACTAAAAGATTATAACTAAAGGGATGTAAAACACTATGAGAAACTAAAAGAATGTCGAATGTTGGTATCTGGATCAATGGCTGC